>NW_015150955.1:0-21251 GCF_000732505.1 Cyprinodon variegatus
GAGCTGTTCTAAATGAAATTTCTTTTTGTTTACACTTGTGTATACAAAATGACTAAATAAATCTGTCTAAGTCTAAACAGGAAAAGGTCCAGAGGAATTTCAGAATAAAATCAACCCACCAGCCTACACAAATTCGTATAGTTAAAACAAAACGGCAAGACGGAAGAAACTGATATTTAGATGCACTAATAATGAGTTTTGACCGACTACTTCTAGAAACTTCTAGAAAGATTGGTAACCTACATAGACTTTTTTTCTTTTGAACGCCATTTCTGCAGCCGGAGCCTAAGTGGGGTACCAGACACAGCAGCTGCACCATATTCAGTAGGAGCCTTGGGTACGGTTTTGCTTGCACTTTGACTTTGAATGTGGTTTTGGACTAAAAACCACACTTGTATAGTTGTAGAGCTAAGTTTCTGAACAGCTTTCAGAGTAAGATGTTGATATGGCTGATAAACTTCACCACAGCCTGGCAGCAGCACAGGTAGAGGTAGTCTCTGACCTCATTTATGTGAAATCCCTCTGTTTTCAAACCAAAGCCATTAGTTGAAGTTCAATTTACTACAAATGGTATTAACATTGTTTTGTTATCGGTACACATATCAAAGAGAATCTGTCTGTGCACCCTTTTCTTTAATGCAATAAATGATTCCTCAGAAATGTATCAGAATAAAGTGGACTTTATTTCAAAAAAACAAGTGTTCCCAATAAGACATTATTGACATATTGCACAACAAAACCAACAGCTGAATACTGACAGAAATCACAGAAGATACCACATTTCTTCTCGTTTTTTTTTTTCCTTTCTTTTCCTAAAAAAAGGACAGATTTGTGGATGGAGTGCTGGAAATGCCACTAAAATGAACTCTTACTTAATCCTTTTCTGCTTCAACTTCCACTGCAGCCTCCTCTTTCTGGTCGCTGACGGCAGCTTCATTTTCCCCCACATTTTCCGCCTCCTCTGTATTGGACTGCGGCTTCTCTTCACTCTTCTTAGGCTCGGGAATAAGAATGACTTTTCCGATATTTTGACGATCATGCATTCGCTTCATGGCTTCAGTGACCTGGGAATAATAAAAAAAAAAAAAGCCAGCTTGCTCCATTTACTTTGCAACGCTGAGTGCTGACAAAAGACATATATACCTGATAAAAAAAAAAAAAAACGAAAACAAAAACGCCCAGATGACAGACCTTCCAGAAACTCCAACAATTACTCTCTTTTTTTTGCCCACAGTTAGTTCATAGTAATGTATTTAGTTAGAAAGGGGGTTTTTAAACTGTCACTCTTTTGATATGTTTCTTAGTTTTTTCTAACAATTGTATTTTTCACAAAGCATAAAGTTCAGCAAAAACATAATTGGAGTAAAAAAATATACCTATAGATAATAAGAAAAAGTATTTTTAGGTATATTGTAAATACATTTAAAGTTTCACATTATACAAGGCTTTCTACATATTAAGTATTGATTGTTTTCCTGATTTTTCGATGATGTAAAGACATTAATAAAGCATATAATATATCTTTATTGATTTTGAATGCAGCTGTGAAAAACTGAGGACTTAGACCTGGTGCACGACTTTCTATGTCCTAATCCTTAGCTATTCCAAAAAAGTTAAAAAACAATCCGCTGGACTTTGTTTCCAAGTTTGAAGACCTTTCGCTTCCCATCCAGGAAGCTTCTTCAATTCCAGTTTTGAGAAATAGCGTTGAGTTCGAGGCTTTATAGAGTGAACCGAAAACAAAGCCGTGTTTTGGCTAAAACATGCAAATTTAACCGGACGAACGGTTCCGCCACTTAAGAACAGTCGTTCATGGGTTCTTTGTTAGCCTGCAATACCAGATACCTGTCTATGTCTCTGAAAGGGGGTCGTTAGAGGGAATTGTTGGCCTGGCTTAACAGGCGAAGTGTTCTGTTCCCCTGTAAGGGGATGGGGGTTGTGATGATAGCGGGAAGGAATAAACTCAATCGCTGAATTGAAGGTTTTTTGAAAGCTGAAACCAGAGTCCACCCCTGTTTAAGGTTGGTTTTCTTTCTTAACATAGATGGCTTCTCTCCTAAACTTGGAAGCAAAGGTCACTGGATTGTTTTAACCCTCTCCAGGCAGATGTTGCAGATTTGCAACAGCTAAATGCCACTTAGCTAATTACTCCACATCCATATTTTAAGAGCTTTTGTTACTCAGAAGTACAACAGAAGGACTTAGTTGTGCATTTGCAACAGTTTCTCTCCAGCTCACCAGATAGCACTGCTGACTCACTTTCAACATGGAGTCCTTGGTGTCACTGAAACAGATTTTCTAAGCACCAATTTCATGTAAGTTTTACTATCAATTTCCATTATTTTGAAATCAATACTACATAAGATGAATTATGAATGTGTATAGATATTACACATGCCAACAAGTAGATTTTATCTCCTCTGGGTATTTCACCAGAGGCATCTCGATTTCAATGTTGTGGATTCGCAACGTGTGCCCAAACAGGTACCAGTGGATGCTACATGCTTTATCTACTAGTTGGCCTATATTTTAAGCAACAGTCTAACAAAAACGGCCTTCTCAAGACGTTTTGAGATGTCGGTGGATAAAAGGTTTGACAAAAAATTGTCTCTAATTTTGTGAGAATATTTTTTTTTTTTCAAATTTTGTTTTGTTAATTTTTTGTTTGTGACATTCAAATAAAGTTAACGTTCATATTAGATTCAGTCTTCAGTGTGAATTTACCACTCCGGGAAACTGCTGCAAATCTGCAACATCCCAGAATTCACTGCATGTGAAGGTCTCTCTCAAAAAAAAGTCTGAATTGTATATTACTGCCCCATATGATAATTTTCTCCAAATATCAGATTTTTTCCTGAAAATAAAACTTAATTTAAGCCTTGGAGGGTTATCTTTTTTAGAATGACTATGACCTGGATGACTGAGAATCTTCACCAGCATAATCCTCAGCTAGTTCACTCCTCATTTTGCTTACTGGTACTACTTGGGTCGCTGTCCAGTCTTGCTTTAAATTTACATTTAGCTGGTTTCACAGAGCCTCTCATTCCAGGCAGAACTATGTAGGATCGGTGAGGTATTGCTGCAAAAAAGTATCCATAAATGTTGCTCGTACAAGGCTTTGTTTCTAAGTAAGTTTCTAAGTAATTCGATTTTTAGACTCATCCGTCTGATCACAACTCCTGTAGTCCTAATTTTTCTCTGCTTTCTCTATGGTCAACCTGACCTTTATGGGGTTGTTTTGTTTTTTTCCCCTGAAAGAGCAGAGAGGTTTCCTCCCATCGAAGTTTAACTTTTTAAGTCTCTGTCAGTTCGTGCAGACAAGAACTTTCATATTAACTGTAAAAGGAGCCTACTGGAAGGAGAGGGTATTTTTCTCTTTTTATAGACCTCTTTTAGCACCTTACAATCAAATCTTAGGAGACCTGCTTGGAGGGCCAGACTTTGGAGTAATACAAGTTGTTTTGAATGTTCTATACCTAGAAACTTTGATCCATTTATCCATTCTACATAGGAGAAAATTATTTTTAAGTACACTTCAAACAAGGATTTAAAAGCCCTTTATTGCAGTTCTTTCTTCAGCTTATAGAATTTCTGTTCTTGCTAACGGGTGTTGGGAAATTTATTTAAGAAAAGTAAAAAGTTATAGTTACTAGTTACCCAAAAGACAGTAACTCAGTTGCATTTTAGTGCAGTTTTATTTTAGTTTTATCCACCTTTCTTCAATGCTCTAACTGAGGGAAGGAGGTTGTTCCCCCAAATCTCGCAATACATGGCCCTGCTCATCCTCGTCTTAATACAGCCCTGTCCCATGTGCAGAAAATCACCCCCAAAGCATGTTCTTACCACACCCTTGATTCACAGTAGGGATGATACTCATCATTCTTCTTCCTCCAAACATGATTATTGGAATTATGAACACAAAGGTCTATTTTGCTCTCATCTCACCACATGACTTTCTCCCATGACTCCTGTGGATCATCCAAATGGTCATTGATAAACTTAAGACCAGGTCTGGACATGTGCTGGTTTAAACAGAGGGAACCTTCCATGCCACGCATGATTTCAAACCATGATGTCTTCGTGTGTTACCAACCGTAACCTTGGAAACGGTGGTCCCAGCTCTTTTCAGGTCATTGAGCAGCTCCTCCTGTGTAGGGATCATTAGCGGCTGGCTAGCTTAAGTGGTAAGCTAATGCCTGCTTGTGGTTAGGACATTGCGCTTGTAATCCTGAGATTCTGAATTCTAGTCCAACTCCCACAGACTGTCACTCTGCGTCCCTGAGCAAGACCCTTAACCCCCAAACTGCTCCCCGGCCACCCAAGGGTACTCTGCACTGCACTCTCTGCATTTCCCCCTAGGAGATGGGTTAAATGCAGACCTAATGCCTAATTTCATTGCTCTGTACTTGTGACAATAAAAAATGCTGGAAAAAAAAATTGAGACCCAATGTGGTGATATCTTGCAAGGAGCCCCAGTGCGAGGGAGATTGACACTCATGTTTAGCTTCTTCTATTTTCTGATGCCTGCCTTAACAGTTGACCTTTATTTCGACGAGCTGCTTAGCGATTTCCCCCATAGCCCTTTCCAGCCTTGTTGATGTGAACCATTTTGTATCTAGCGTCTTTGGACAGCTCTTTGGTCTTGGCCATGTTAGTAGTTGGATTCTTACTGATTGTATGAGGTGGACAGGTGTCTCTATGTAGCCAACAACCACAAACAGGTGCATCTAATTTATGGTAATAAATGGAGTGGAGGTGGACAGTAGAGGGTCAGAATTCTAGCAGATAGAGAAGTGTTCAATTGCTTATTTCAGCTGTATCATACACTTAAATAATAAAAAAAGAATCATATATTGTGATCTGTGGATTTTCTTTTTTTAGATTATGTCTCTCACAGTGGACATGCACCTATAATGACAAATTCAGACCCCTTCATGATTTCTAAGTGGGAGAACTTGCAAAAATAGCAAGGTGCTCAAATATTTATTTTCTCACTGTATATTAAATGTTTGTTTTTTTTTTTTGCACAAAATAAACAAACCAAACAAACATTTAGCCTTTGATTTCAGAAACACCGTCATTGACACAGTGGCTGTATTCTGTCCCCACACTCTATGTTCAGGAAATGTTGAACATCCGCCCTCCTCCAACAGGTATGCCTGTATCATATCTCCCAATGTCACCAATATGAGAAAAGTAATTAGTTAGTTGTTTGATGAAAAACGAACGCTGCTCTAATGTAAAACTGGTGACAATAGCGGTAATTATCTGGAATTATTAATAACATTTAAGTGCTCCCATATGAATATTTCAAAGTACCAACCTCCTCAAAATGATAGCAGGAGTCAATGCGTGGCTTGATCTTCCCCTGCTGGTACAGCTCCATCAGCTTAACAAGAGTCCTCTCAAAGAGCTCCTCATCTGTAATGTAGCCCAGGTGGAAGCCAGCGATGGCCTTGTTGGTTTGCATCAGTTTCAGGGTGTTGAGGGTGAGCTGGTTGTACCAGGTCTTTGCCATAGCCAGCAGGTTCTTCTTCTGGCCTGTCACACAGTTGGCAGTACCTGGATCCGAGGAAAAAGACAGTTATTTTTTTTAATCCTTGGCCCATTTTTGATGTTTTAAACGCAAAGCTTCATATTCTTAGCTAAATCATATTTTATTTGTTTCCTGGAGATTTAAGCTAAATCTCAAACACATGAAATGTTGGTGACTAATACTTTCTTTTTTAAATGTGGTGCCTTACCAAAGACTATAAGCATGCCTAGAGGTTTAAGCAAACCAAAGCCTTTTTGAGTGTCAGCACCACCAAGGGGGTCCAGGACGATATCCACACCTGCAGAGAAGGATAACCAATATAAAAGGTTGTCAAAGAGAACAAAACTTGCAAAAAATCGTAATGATAGAAACTGTTTGGAGCAAAATGGTTGTATTTTTTTTACCCTTTGGGTTAATTTTTCGTATTTCAGTCACATAGTCTTTGGTTCGGTAGTCGATGGGGTGAGTAACACCGCCTTGGCTGATGGTCTCGTGTTTGGAAGCCGACGCTGTGCCAAAAATCGTCACATCCTGCACGGTCTGACACAGCTGGGTAGCAGCAATACCCACACCACCTACAGATGTGCATACACAGATGAGTCTGGTAACACAGGTCACATGTTTTGCTGTTGATAAAGCAGCTTTCCAACCTTCTTGAAACATTCAGCCCTGTGGTTGTGTGACAATTTTTCAGTTGTGGTTTCAAATAAACTCTGCTGATCAGACAGAATCTCTCATAAGGCTTTATTTGGATTCTCTAAAACCTGTTTGAATTAAAAGCTCTACAAAAACCTGCATGCAAACCATAAAGCTGGACTTTATTTTAAAGAAAAATGTCAAAATATTCTTCTGCACATTTCTTTTTATAATTAAATATCACCTTCTATAAGACACATTTCTAAAAAGTTTAAAATTTGAAATGTTTAACTTAAGTGATCCTTCATCCCAAAGCACAAAGAGGAAATGCAACATTTAACTTGCCTTTAAATGCAACACTGCAAACTAAAAACTCTACAAGCATAAAAAAAAAATAGAAGAAAAAACCTGCAGTCAACAAAACAAATGCCAAAAAAAAAAAAAATGCTGCAGCCACAAACAAAATGCTGCATTTGTTTTTTTGTGCTTCCATGTTTTGGGGTTTATGCCACACCTTTTTTTCCACTTGTTTTGTTGTTTACTGCATGTTTGCCGGCCGGCATATAAAATACCGCAATACCGACAGTAACCTGGAGAAGTATTCACCTCACGCATATTGTCATGAACAGACAAAAACATTGCGATTTGGTTGAGATTTTATGATAAACCAAGAAAAAAAATGTGTAAAGTGTCAGAAAAAGGTTATGAGTACTAAAAAATAAAACTCAGAAAAGTCTATCATGCAGTTAAATGTGGTAATTCATAGAAATATATTTTATAGTGAGGGCATTGGCACCTATTTTGGGGATGTCTACCAGCTTTGGGTAACTAGGAAAATAATTCTGCACATTTGGCTTTGCAGGACAGTTCAAGCACAGTCAGGATGAACAGTGAGCATCTGCAAACAAATTCTCAATGTAACTTAGGTTTGGACTTTGAATTGGATATTCTAATACAATACTGTGACTTGATAAACCATTTCTCTGTAACCTCACTCTTCTTCTAGGATTACACTTTGTTTATCTCCAGCCGTGCCAATGAATCTGCCGTTTCTAGCCTTCATGATGCTGTCTGTACTCTACAATGGAACCATGATGTCTTCATAGAGCAGCTGATTTTACAATTATTGTTGAGTAATTAGCAATTAGTAATTAGTTGAGTAAAAGCAGTCGGTTGAAGTGGAGTGAAGTATCAGACTGATGGGGGCTGAATACTTATGCACAGCAAATGTTTTATTTATTTCTATTTATTTTGAAATAATCAGACATTTTTCTTCAGCTTCATAATTAGTTTTTTCCCTGTGTTGGAGCTTTAATTAAAACTAACAGAAGCCCTATGAAGTCGATGGGTTTAAATCCTTTGGCAAACAACTGTGAATAAGAATGAAAACAGGGACTAAGCTAATCGATATTAAAGCATCAGCTTTATAAGGAGTCTGAATGTTTTTATTTCTCCATCTGCTAAAACCTTGGATGAGGGATAAACTGAATCGGAGATAGATGTGTTTCCATGGGATCGCTGCCCTCAAAAGGTCATCTGGGTGTGCAACTTATCTGCTAACCCCAGTGGCCTTTTCCATCAGCCTGGCCTTTCGCAGAGGAATAATACAGGTCAACCCTGTAGTTGCCTAGCACTGGAAACTGGCCTTCAAGAGCGAGGATGCTGAAGGTCGGGTGACTGCGTTCATAAAGCAGAGAGGCTGGTAAAACTGCATGTATAATGTCTCTCTTGGTCTAAGATAAATACTACGGCAATGGTCTGTTGAATTTCACAGACAATTAAGTCCTAAAATATTACATGCATAAATAATTGAATTCAAAGCGTAATTGCAGTAAGATAACCAACTTATAAAGTAATTATTCTATATCCTATATTCCTTTTCCTCTCATACAACACCCCTCAAACTAATTCCCACTTGTAAAATGTTTGATTTCCAAACAATCCTTTGTTAAAATTCATAAATAAATAAAAAAGTGATTGCTGGATTAAACGGTTTACATGCAGCTATAACATTTTCCAATATTTAGCACCTAAACAAGTGGAAAATCCCATTAGTTTGGTGAATTTAAACAGGCTTTAATAAATATCAAGGATCCCAATTTATGAAGTAAACCAATGCTAGAATCCATTGAGATTTGTGACTGATTATTTAGGAGCAACAGCTGCTGACAGGCCTAACAATAAACACCACATACCCACCCTGGGTCGATTGTATTAGCCAAGTTCTAATTTCACCGCAACCTCTTTTCATTTTCATACCATTAAATAAACCATTTTGTACCCGTCTACTTAATCGTCACACACAATGGAATTATTTTTGCAGTTTACATTATTATTTTTATACTCACACAATTTAACTCTGCTTATTTAGACCTTTGAGGATCAGGCCCACTCTGCATCTGCTCGTTTTAAAGGCCACCTGTTGCCGTAGCAACCAGGTCTGATAAAGATCTGCCCTTGTATGAATACGATGGTTGAGTGATCGTAGCAATAACACACACACTACATCCTCGGCTCTGACCCGGGGTCTTCGGGCAGATGGCTTTGCACAGTAATGCAGCTGAATAAAACAAAGTAATGAGAAACCTGAGTGTGTTTGGTGACTTCATTTCATGCTGGATGGAAAGCATAAAGGATGTAACGGATCAAATTAGAGAGATTATATATATTCTTTTATAAAAATATATTCTTCTACTTTCATAAATATGAAAAAAAAAAACAAAAACAAACAAACATTGGACTTAAAGTCTTTCCTTGATAATTTTTTTTTTTAACATAAAACCAGGTCTGGATGATTTGTTACCCAGTTCTTTGGATATCCAACATAAGTGAAAAAAATGTTTGGGTGTTGGATCATAGATTTTGGAGAATGAACTAGCCCTGCCTGTCAAATGCTGCATCGTATACATTTGAGAATATAAATATCAGTGCTGCGAATGCATCCTTATTGGTTCATTTATCTGTGCTAAATGCCAGGCCATGATTCAGTGATGCAGATTTGTTTTTACCTTTAATGTCATATTTGATTGATAAATTACTTCATTAAAAGGTATAGTAGAGGATGTTCTTTTCTTTGGTGGATCATCAAAAGATGATCGGTGGTCATCCTAACTGTCAATCATTCTGGTGATATGTTTAATTAAGGCTGTCCTTCGTGCTCATCCCCATTTTCACTTACTGGTGGTGAGTCTGACATAGTGGAAAAATTGCAAATCTTCTTTTGGAAAGTAAGCTTGTAGGAGCAATGCAAACAGCAAATTTTAAACAGAGTGTGCACGAGGAGAAATGGGCTTGTGCACGCTCTCGCACACGTTTAAAAGGCCAACTACAGTGCAGTACTGTAGTTGACAGGTACAAGGTTGCACATGTGCATTCTAAGAGCAGGGGGCGGATCTTTTAAAAAATTTGCGAAAATCCTTCACTATACCATTAAGATTTAAGAAATAAAAACATTTAACAGTAATAACATAGTTGTGTAAATATCATCTTTACTTAAACGGTTTTTAAGTCAACTGTACATTATCATTTTTAATCCATACTGTTTTAGTACCTCGCTAGTCTGTTATAAAGCTACTACTTTCTGTCAATGCAAAGAAAAAAAAAAAGGAGCTTTTTATCTGACATCAAATAGGTTTTCAGGTCAAAACTAACTGTCCAATCTGCCTTTCCATAACAAATATGCACAAAACTATGACAATATTCTGCTAATTACAAAAAAGCTCATTCCTACAGAGATATATCCATTAAATATATAAATATTCAGTCTCCTCATGAATCCAAATATGCTGCCCCATCTTCCTCCAAGTACTTGCCATCTTCTTCTTCGTCTTTTTACAGCCAGTAAGGTCAAGCAACAGATCATGTAAAAAAAAATGTCCATTGCAGTTTGGTGAAATAAATAATTTTGGATGACTGAAAACCACTCTGCTGAAGTGCAAAAACCTTTTTTTTTATTTTTTTTAATAAATCATTTCAAAACTGCAGTGCATGAAAATGTTAATATTTTCAATGAAACTACTGTTGTTCCTTATTTTCTTCAGATTTTTGACCATCTTTACTGTGCCATGGTGTGTGTGTGTGTGTGTGTGTGTGTGTGTGTGTGTGTGTATGTGCGTATAAACATACACATTGTATATATAACCAAAAATCATGCAACAAAAAAATACTGATCTGCAGATTAGTATAGAAAAAAAATCCCTAGTGTGGAGGAAAACCCTTTACACCTTCAAAATTAACTTATTTCAAGCACAAAAAAGTATAATATTGCAAAGAAAAAAAAATCTCTAATCTTTAAGTCTGTTTGAATCTTTTTTTTTCTCAAAAGGTTTCTTACCAGCAGCCATGTGAATCAGAACGCTTTTGCCTGGCCTGAGATTGGCCATCTCAAACAGCATCATGTAGGCTGTCATGTAGTTGATAGGGAGAGCAGCCGCTTCCTCAAAGCTCATCGCCTCTGGAATGGGGAAGGTGCGGTTGGCGGGCACCACCGCTACTTCCTGCCACATGCCGTGGCGCTTCATGGCGATGACGCGATCTCCGACCTGGACAGCAGGAGAAGATGGAGAAGGAAAAAAATGACTGTCAAATTCAACTTATCTCAATAGGAACTTATGTCTGAAAGTTTTTTTAATACCTTCCTTTAACATAACAGAAATAGAGGCTCTTTCTATTTCAAAACATTCAAAAATACCATTCTAATAAAAAGGCCTAATTCCAACTATTACTAAGTTTCAACAATAAATCTATATTAAAATACATCTGCTCCTAACAGACTTTAACTTTTATAACTCTGTCATGCTTTAGTGTTTCAGACCTGACCCACTTTTCTAACCATCCTGGATGATGTCATTAAATAATCACAAATGATTGCTTTTATTCAGAGACTAAATGGACATGCAACAACTTACTTAAAACACATTTGAGAGTCTGAACAGGATGTCTAGGGGAAAATCGACCTCAACCTCATTCCAGAATTTAATGCAACCATTTTAGGTTTTTTGCAGTACAACAAAGTGAACTCTTAAATGTGCATCAGATCAATGTTCTGCAGAACAACCCAAGTGTTCTGGAGTCTAAGGTCACAGGATTTTGTGCTTGAAAGCAGAATTCATGTTTCCATCAATCATGGTGAGTTATCCAAGTCCAGCAAAGCAGCACCTGATCATCATAAAACCTACATGCCCGACTGGAGGCAATGCCCTTCATTTTCCTAAACAGTTTTCATCAGAATGTGTTTTAAAGCTAAAATATGGATTTATAATGTTCTATTGTAGTATTTGTTATTTTAATAACTTAAGTTACAATAAAAAAAAAAAAAAAAAAGAGTAATTTTTATCCAATCTATTTTAGGCAAATGTGTGGCTTTGACTAAGCTTGCGCTGCAAGCTGGATTGTTGCAAGATCTGAGTTCAGTCTCACAACAAATCCATCTAGAAAGACTCCCGCTAATATGACCATCTCCTAACAACCAGCGAGTCGGACCAATGACATGCCAGCAGTGTTTGAGGCGGGACATGTAGGAATCACGGCAGTCAGAAGGGCCCACTTTTCAATACCGCTATTGACTCGGTTTTAGCTAAAATAGCAACAATTTCTCGTTTTAGAAAAGGAGCAAAGAAGCACTTTGTGCATTTTTAGATGAGAAATATGTCTGTGCTTTTCTTCTGACAGGACTCGAAAAAGTTTGATTTTTTTCAGCTTACTCTGCTAATTGTGAAAACACTCAACGTCATGATTCCTGCTACGATTGGCTGAAAGTGTATTACCGGTACATAAGGCGCCTACTAGCTGGTACATCACCCAATCAGCTTCGAGTATTTTACTAAACATCCCTCCTTTTCACGGACAGATTGAACGGCAGCCATACCAGATTAATAACGTAGAACTCAACTCAGTTCTACACATATTAATCTGGCGACTGCCAGGTTATGCTGTGACTGCATTATACAGCAATCATAACTAAAAAGCTCACTCAGTACTCTTTAAAAAATACTAATTTTTACATACTTATCAGGAACATAAAAAATTATATTTATGAATAAATTGCACTCAGAAAATGAATTTTATCATATTTTTGAATCTATTGATATTTGTTGATGCTATGGAATAGACAGTATAAAGAAGAGCTATAGTTTTCTTTAAAAACTGGGCCTTGATTTCTTTGCATTAAATTCAATTTTGTACATTTAGTTATTGCATTTCTGAATTTAGAGAAAACTGATAACTGCACTTTTGCAAAGTGTTTAAGCTCAATAAAAAAGGAAGTCAACTTTGTGCAGCATAGTTAAGAAAAAAGGCCAAAACAGCAAAGGACACAGGAAAAATGTGATCTGATCATGAATGCTGCTCTGCTTCCTCTTCAACAGTTTTAGCAGCTCAATGACACACCCACTTCCTGCAGAGCACAACTCATGACATTATACAGGCCTAAACACATCGTGCAAGTGTTGTGAATCAACCCGATCCGATCTCTTCTCAGTAATCACACATTCTTTTGACTTTCACCTCAGAGGACAGCCCTGGTTTTGACCCGATATTGAATCTATACATATGCATACTTCAGCCTTGCGGGGTGATCCCCAAACCGAATGGGTGTCACTTTAAGACCAGGCTTAGATCAGTTCCTGGAAGATTACACAAACTCAAGTTACTGGAGAGAATCTGGAAGCAGAAGAATAGTACCAGCTGTTTCCAGTTATGCAATAATCCCCACAACCAACTGGATAAAGGTTGATTTTAAAGCCTAAAATTATCATCCAACATTTAGAAGATCAATAAACAACAGGATTTCAATATTTAACACTTAAAATAAACTTCTAACAGCCTTGTTCCTGCTGGTGTACCAGTCCGATTAATGATGCACATCACACATGTTGACATACATGGGTATGAAATCGAATTTAGCTGCATTTAGAAAATGTAATTAGAAATGCAACAGATATAATTTAATACAATTTCACTGAAATAATGGCTGCACAACCTCAGGAAACTATGTAACTAATACACTACTGCTTCATATTGCGATGGCAACACCAATTACTCCTTTTGTAATGTCATCACCATCCTTTATAGCATCTCAGCCACTGAGAATAAAGATCAAGCTTGGGTCTTGAAGGCAGTGAAAGGTTCCTCCAATAGGAGATCTAGAATTAGTGTGCAGATTTAATGGCAGCTGTGTTTCAGTTATTTTCTGTAGCTTTTCTATATGAAATCTGTAATGCAGACAGAATCGATGAGAATGTTTTTTTGCCCCCAATTGCAATGAACCTGAATGCTGAACGACCATGTGTTGAAAGCTGAAAGAAGTAACAGATGGGAGTAAATTGGGAATTCACACTGGAAGAAGGGATGGATTGATCTAGAGCTAAAAAAAAAAAATAAAAAATTGAATGCATGACCTCAGCTTCAAAACTGGTGATTCCTTGGTGCTGAAAAACATTACATTATGGAGCCATTCGGAATTTGACACGGAATGGGACAAGAAAATCTTGAAATGGTGATAAAATGTTCTTTAGACACAATTATTTGCCTCCAATTAGCTCAGGAAAAAACTGAAAGGGGCAAATACATTTTAAAGCAAATTTTGTTGTTGGTTGTTTAAATTACCACAAGAATGAGCAAATCCCACTAATTCTACGTCTAAAATAGGCTCAATTCTGGTGGCTGTTGTCATTTCTTGATCGGCATTTAACTTCTAAATCTCAATGGGTGAAAGAAAAACAAACTAAAAATATAAGACAGCGAGCTCTTGTAATTGATTAGGAAATAAGATTTAGATAACATGTTAGTGTCATTTTATATTATTTAATGTTTAAAAATTAGCAAACAGACTTATAGATCCAAAACTTTTACTATGTGGGCTAAAGTTTAAGTTAAAAGATGTTGTTGCAAAAATGACTAATGAAGAATCTGGGCTCAACTCCTGCAGAGCTAAAATAAAGAGTTGATGAAGCCTCATTCAGTAGAAGCTCTTAAGGGCAGATTGTACTTCTGCAACCGCACACTTCAAATGTCGCTTTGGTTTGGTCGCGAACCAGTTTTGCTGGTATGCTTCTGCAACGTCGGTCTGGAATTTCTAGGGACGCACAGCAGTTTCCCACCAAAGAGCAAGGAGGAGCCTATTCGAGAACTTACGAGAATTCGGAGGATTGTCACGAGAACTTTTTCGGCGGTGCTGGCGGGAGTGTTTATTTTTCAAAACACGTCTGAGGCATCGTACAAGTGACTATACTACTATCAACCTTTCTTCGTGGTTATCTATTGTTATTACTCTTAGGTTTTTAAAAATGGCGCGCCCCGCCACCGAATCGAGAAGGACGACCACACAGACATCCGGAAAGGCAAACCAAGGACCAATCACAGTTGCTTTTTGTCTGCGCACCTTCGCTTGAGATCTGCGCAGGTTTGCGACTTTCCGACGTGTAGACAGGATTTTGTTGAGCTGCGCAACGACGGTTACAGAGCCTCTGCGTGGGGAGTGTGGTCATGCACAGAGACATATTTGACGGTTGCAGAGACTATATGTCAGAAGTAAAAAAAATGCCTTTACTGCTGCGAACCTACAAGCTAACAGGAGCTAGCATTCTTCTTCCTCCCTACTCCAGAGGCTATATGTAGAGCGCCCTCTACAGGTTTGGTGGGAGACAGTTCAGTCGATATCAGCAGCTTTTATCCCAGTGCGGCTTATAAATGTACATTTCGAGTTTTTTTTTTATTATGTGGGCGCGGCTTATAGCAAGGTGCATGCTATAGTCCAGAAAATATGGTAATTTTCCTCTTCAAAGTTTACTCCTTCTGCTCTTTCAGCTTTGTTATCGTATAAAGTGGCTAAACTCCTTTTCAAACAGTTATGTTAATACATAATACAATCCAGAACTGTGTGTTCTAATCATAGATTTTTTATGGAAACACCTGTAACAGAATAATCAACAATGGAGCACGAGCCTCAAAGGGATCCCACATACCAAGACTAGTATGTCTGGTTCCCAAGTGTCTTATGAAACAACCGCACCCTGCAGTCCTTATTGGCAGACACTGTCCTCCATGTCTTACTCCCTCTCCAAAAAACACTCTGGCATCCTTTTATGTTATTGTCTGCTGCTCTTTGCTCTCATACTGAGGGCCCACCCAAATTCTTATGTTAAATGTAACCAAACAGGGGGAGGCGGTCTCCATTTTGTTTCAAGTCTTCATATCTTCTGGCTGGATAAGTTTGTGTTTTAATCCAAACGCTTGCTTCCTGTGCTTCCTTTTGAGGTTTCTGTCCTAAAACACACACAACAGTGTTTATTGTAATCCTGCTCTGCGAAAGCGGAGAGGAAACATTGGAAGAGGAATGAGGGGAAGACTGCAGCATGAAGAGGAGGGGGAGGGAAATTCTTTCCTGTCAGGGAGGGATAATGAGCGGCTTTGGTATAATGCAGATAACAAGCATGTCAAAGATCTGACATAATCCATATTCTGTAAGTACAGGAAAAAAACGTTTCTTAAAGAAGCAGTGATCGCATATATTGGTTAAGAATCAGTTGAACTGTATGGATTATCTTAAGGATAACACTCAATACTGACAGGATTTCCATCTCTTAAAGGGGAAAACAATTTTTTTTTTTACATTGGCCCCTTGATTTTACGTTATTACATCATGTTCTACTCACCCATATTAGTTTTGTGTCATTTGGAGCTGTTCTGAAGATATTCGGTCTTGTTATATCCAAGTAACGTCTTCCTATGGGCAACAACTTCAAGGCACAAACTAAACTGTTCATAATTTATTCTTTATGGTATGCCAGCATTCATAACATGTAGACGATTCACTGTCCCCCCCAGACATCCGCGGTTATTTTTTTTATCTTATATTTTTTTTTAAACAAAGCAGAGTGTGTATGACGTCATCCATGCGCACCGGCTACCGTTCATTCATCCTGTCCGCTGAACTGCTGCTAGTTTTACTCACATGCCTGGAAGATGTCTAGTGCTACTACCACAGATGATCTCACTCTCGAAATGGCATTGAACGATTCACATTAGCTAGCTGAACGAATAGAAGGGGTAGAGCGTAGCCGCCTGTGGCCCTGGCTGCTTGTCACAACTCCAGTCCGGCGGGCAGATGACGTCATACACACTCCGCTTTGTTAACATAAAGAATAAATTATGAACAGTTTAGTTTGTGCATTCAACTCGTTGCCCATAGGAAGACGTTACTTTGATATTACAAAACCGAATACCTTCAGAACAGCTCCAAATGACACAAAACTAATATGGGTGAGTAGAACATGATGTAATAATGAAAAATCAAGGGGCCAATGTAAAAAAAAAAAAAAAAGGTATTCCCCTTTAACTAGCGCTGTCACTATGACACACAAAGTATAGCGTCCTTAATTTTAAACAGTTGGATATATTCCCTCTTTTAGGGTTCTGTACTCTGCTGATTCTCTTCCACAGGTGGCTGTTGTTGACAGGTTGGTGTGGCGCCGCACCTGCGGCTCGTTGAAGCGGCTCTGCTGCAGCTTAAGAGGAGTTTTCAGTCAGCTGAAGGACTATATGTGTTGGGGTTTGTGTGTGTATAATTGATCTTGTTTTTTCTACAATTTGGAGGAGGTATTTTGTAAAATATCCTACATGCAGAAACATACAGGTACATATGGCGACATTCAACAGGTCCTCATATGGGTAAGTTCTGTTCTTTGAGTTGGGGTTAGTTTTGGGACTAAGGTGTGAATTCAGTTTAGCTTAGGATTAGGGTTAGGTATATGTTGGTAATAGAGTTAGGGTACGGGTCTGGGTTAGGCCATAAAAAATGTATGCAAGTCAATGAAATGTACCCATATGTCATGAAAACAAAGCTGTGAGTGTGATGAATGCAGGCATGATTTAAGCCCTTTTTGGACATCTTTGAGTCTTTGAGGTCTTGCTGTTGTTTAACTTTCCTTTTGTTTTAAACTTACCATCAAAACATTAAGAGCAATCTAATCCTTTAACTACATTGTTTATAAAAATTTGCACTTTGGCGATATCAAAATATTTATACAAACATAAATGTGCATTGATTACATTATCCATACGTTTCCTTAATTCTAACCATAAAATGTTTGAATAAACATTAAATATTTTATAATGAAAAACACCAACAATGAGGATCAATTATTTCAGTTTTAAATGCTGTTTTAAAGAGTGATTTTTTTTACACAACTGATGAAAAACCAGGCAGTTATTTGCACAGTTTAAGCATTTTGGCTGTATAATCTTTTGCGAAACATGCATCACAAAGGAAACATGCCAAGGGTAACATGCCGAAGTATCTTTTAAATATTTTAAAAGGCAGTGGAGTAAAAGTCCAATATATCAGTAAGTGTGTTTTTTTAACCTTTGCCATCTTAAGTATAAAGAACCGTAGACTTTTATAGACATAAACATTTTAAGGCAAATGTCATAGTGCAGTGAGGTTTTATGAGGTGTTGTTGCATGAATAGCTACAGTTTCTTTAAACAGGAATTACCTTTAATACACTTTGGTCATGTGTTTTAAAGTCCTTTATACATAAAGCTGCACTCGAGTAGTTTTACTTTACCGTATTTTACCATAACACAACAAAAAATCCCATATTACAAACCTCTAAGTCGTATTTCATGTGCTTGTGAAGGTGGTGGGATGTCTCTAGATGTCTCTATAATGGACTTCATCGAAAGGTCAAGATGTAATTTCAGGGCATTGCTGAAACTGGCACTATCTGTGTTCAGATCCGGCCTCAAAAAATGCAAGGGAGTTTGTCAGCAAGAATAAATCTAAATTTGGCCTCCAAACAAGAAGTGAAATTTCATTCTGAGAGTATCAACTCTGCATTTCCTCACAAAGCTGACTTCAGGAACAGTGTCTTCCAACAATTCAGCACCAAAAATTTGCTACCTATCATAAGATGTTTGGGTGTTTTATATTCATATCAAAGTGGCTTCAAAATGGATGAATCTTAACTTTTTTTGCTTCAGAAGCGACTGTTGTGGAACCAACTACCAGTTTTAGTCTGTGAGGCAGACATCCTGTCTACTTTTAAGGCTTGGCTTAAAACTTTCCTTTTTGATAAAGCTTATAGTTACTGTAGAGTGGCTCATGTTATACAGAGCCATCTCTATAGGAATGCTGCTATAGGCTTAGACTGCTGGAGGAATGATGGAACCCTTTTCAACCTTTTGCTTCATTCTATCGTGATGCATTCTCCGCTTTTTTCTCATAGTAGCTTCATCTGGCCTGCTCCTGTTTTGCTCTGATGCCATCCTGGAGAGAAATGTCATCAGTGCCTTTGTTTGTGAAAGTTGGAGCTTGGTCTTTTTTTCCAGTGTAGTCCTGACTGTGACTAACTAAATGTGCTCATTTCATCCTCTGACATGGGAGGTGGTTCGGAGCTTGTCTGCCTGGCTGTGTGTTTCTTGGATGGGGCCCCCCGTGGAGCTGGTTTACAGTTGCCTTTTATATCTCTGCTGCTTTCTGTATGTCTGTTTCTGTCTCCTTGAACCCCAGTCGTCCTCAGCAGATGGTCACTCACACCTAGTCTGGTTCTGCTGGAGCTTTTTTCCTGTTAATTGGGAGTTTTTCCTCTCCACTGTAGCTATAAGCATGCTTCGTGTGAGAGGAATTCCTTTGAGTCAATCCAATCAGCTGGTTTTCCTTAGAAAACATTGAACCAATCTGACAGTATGATATAGTTTAATTTTCTTTAAAATGCCTTGAGATGACGTGTTGTGAATTGGCACTCTATAAATAAATTGAACTGAAAGGAAATTAATGAATTCTACTCTAATACGCATAAACAGAACCTGGTTTAAGCAATTATTTAATTGGTTTACTGTGAATAGTAAATAGAATGAATCTATGAGTAAAATAACCTTGGTATCATTCATCTGTTCTGTAAAAGCTTTAAAGGGTTTATAAAGGGAAAGTTAGCTGCAGCTATCAATTGTATTAATACATTTGTTTATTAAATAATTGTTGCAGTACAGCGGGTGCTAATGTAGGTGAGGGGGTATGAAAAATAAGTTTAACTTCTTCATACCCCTTTTCAGACAATTTAATTTAATTGATGTCATTTCTCTGGCTGTATATACCGATTTATATATTATCAGGTGGAGGGTTTTGTTTCTATTTATGTTCAGGTAAATTTAGTTAGTTTGGAAATTGGTGTTTGGTTTGGTTGATGTTAACTAGTCTCTTTTGTGCATATTTGGTTAATTAATTTATTGTTTTTTTGTCAAATTGTCTGAAATAAATTCCTATTCAGTGAATTAATCTATAATCTGTAAGAAGATATTTTAATAAATTAACATATATGAATAAATAGTGTGTAATAAAATACAGCTTTTTTAAATGAAGTGTAAATTGCAAAAACATGTAAACAAATACAAATTATAATTATTAAGATGGAATGTAATTTTTTTTAATATTTATTAAAGAGTTTTCTCTTACTTCCTCCTATGAAGAGGGTATTCATTCAGCAAATGGCTTGATTTAGAGCAGGGATGCGGAAAGCCGTCCTTGAGGGCCGCTGCAAGACAGAGGATTAAGGATTTCCCTGTTTCAGCACAGCTGATTTCCACTGATAGATACGGAATCATCAGAATTAGCTGTGCTAAAGCAGGGAAAACTGTAATACACTCAAGGATCTTCAAGGACCAAATTGGGGCACGTCTGATTTAGAGTGTATTTTACCATTACTCCAAGTAACGACTCCATTAATTACAATGATTCATTTCAGCCCTACAGAAGATAAATGAACAAAAAGCCTTATTAACAAACAAACAAAACAAAAAACAGGCAGGTTATGGGTGAAGCATGGAGACGTTTAAAGGAGAGTCCAGTAACAGAACAATAGAGAGTATAAACAGGATAAACCACAAAAAGACCTATGGTAACTCTGAGGAGCTGTTTGACAGGTTAGCTATGAGTCACACAATTCGCTAATCTGACCTTTACAGAAAAGTGGCAAGATTTTCAAGTTGTTAAAAGAAAACCGAAAGGATTTTCTTCTGAACTTTACTTAAAGCCATGCAAACAAACACAAAAAACACATTGTGTCACATCTGTCCCTTTTTAAAATGCAGTCCTTACGTGTGCAAAGCCAGCCAAATATTTTCAGCTGTAACTTCATCAAAAGGTGGTTCTGCAAAGCGTGACGTGAGGGACCTAGGTACAAATTCATGCCATAATTTTGAAATATTTGTATAAAAGTATATTCTTGCTCTCATCACTTAAATACATAGAAGTTTGTGGAGGAAAAGGGATATAACATTAAAGAGGGTTATGGTGTTTTGAGCTGACTGGCTGCAACAAACTCATCTACTTTTAATGCTGTAACAGAATAATAAAGAATATTGATTATTTAAACCAATAAATCATTCAAATTTCAATCTTTTTCTGTATTCTTGTAAAAAATAAACAAATAAATAAAATGGCTCAAATTACTCCCAGTGAGACCAACCAAACCTAAGCCAAGAATGAAATGACCTGTACCTTTGAAAAAGCTGCATGGAACAGAAATGAAGGTCTGCTGAGATAAGTTACTGTTCTTTAATCTTCAATAAGATGTTATAAAAAGGACAAACATGCTCCTGGTGGCTGTAAAACTCCTCATTCCTTAATCTGTATAAATTAAGACCTCTGATGAAAAAGGGCATCCTTTAGATAACAGGTTTGCATTGCACACAGTAAAATTAGCTGTTTGGTGAGGTAACATCTCAGCCACTCCCGAAACAATGTCAAGAACCAGTGCAAATTTTCAATGAGATGTTCACACATAGTGAATTAATAATAATCGCAATTAATCAGCTTGTTTTCATCCGATATCAAAACATTGTTTATTCGGTTTACCACATGCATAAAAATTTAATTTCACAATATGTCTATAAATGCATTAAAAATAACATTTTCTTTGATGATTTATTTTTTATTTGTTTAAAAGACTCAAATTAAAGCTTGTTACACTTTCCAAAAAAAAAAAAAAATCAAAATCAATCCACTGGACTTGGTTTTCAAATTTGAAGATGTTTCGCTTCCCATCCAGGAAGCTTTTCCAATTCAAAATGTCAGGAATAGC
>NW_015150955.1:22181-101317 GCF_000732505.1 Cyprinodon variegatus
AGTAGTTTCTATTTCCTTTTGGTTCATATTTCACCTACATTTTAAGGGTGAAATATAAGGTTCTGTGTAGGATAGTGGCTTAATTTATTAAATGAACTTGAACTCTTTCTTTTATAGGTTTGTGAGCTTAGTTCATTTTTTGCAAAAGTGAACTATAAGCGTCAGCGAGTTCATTGTCATCTGTGTGAACTGAACTTTGAGATTGTTCTTTTTAATCATTAAATGGCACAACATTACTGAGGGCTCTGAGAGGAATCGCACATTACAGTTAGACAAATAAGGCAAATATAAACACACAGATGTAACACAATTAATTTTTTGTGCCACCCTCATATTTGGCAATTTCATCACAGTTATGATTACTACTTTTTTCATTTAAAAAAAAAATCTATTATTGAAATAATCATCAACTAATCTAGTAACCAATAAATCGTTAACTAGAGTATAGAGACTCTTAAACATGCCTTTAGCTGACAGAGCGACCAACTAAGAGCAGTAGTTATACCAAAACTGTATCAAAAAAATATATATATGTAAACATTTTGCATTCAAAATAAAAATGTTTGTGTCTGTCAATATGCTCTATCCAGAACTCAAGTGGAAAAGTTTTAGAGTCATCTGCTTTAATTTCCTAAAAAGTCTTCTTCAAGGAGCCTTTTGATATCTGATTATTAATCAATTAATCGAAAAAAATAATAGAAAGATTAATCGTTTTTCAAAATAAAAGTTGCAGCCCTAGTTTTAAACCTAACATCATTACTTGTTATATTACTATAAATTGGCTGCATAAATCTTATTGTTTTAGGTACAAATCAACAGATGTGTCTACTGACCAGCGGCGTCGGCAGACCTTTTTCACAGGGGCACGTGCCCCATTGTGGATCTGAGTAACCTGGGGCACTGATTTTTTTATTAATTCATTTTCCGCCCTCATAGTAGAGTTGAGAGAGAAGAGCTCTCCAAATTAAGCCAGTCACAATCGATTGACAGCTTTGCAAAAATGGAGCAGAGACGCTACCGTTTACTGTTAAAAAAATTAACATCCAGCTCTTCCATCTTTCTGACAATGATATACACACCTCATAGGATCATCACCATCACACCATCATAGGATGGCTGAAATAGAAATGATAAACACAGACATGCTTGTATGTAGAGGTTTTTTTTTGTTTTTTCTTTACAGTTGCAAATTTCAGGTTTTCAGTTTTCAAGTTCATGTTTGCTGTCTGATTGTACAATTTATTTATAGTGCTTTATAATAAGTGTTATAAAATATTTGCTTGCATGCTTACATTAATTATGCGTCCATGCTTTTTTTTAAGTAAATATATGGAAGAGGATTAGAGCCACTGAAAAAACAAATAAGTTAACAGATTTTTCTATCTTATTTCAGTATAATATGAGAAAAAAAAGTCAGAATTCTGATTTTAATCTCAGAATTTTGGATCACCATAAAGGAAAAGATGTGGGGGCACTCAGCTTCAGTGACAAAGATGTGAGTTGTTTGGGAGGGCAAGTAACACATTGATGAAAAATGATGAAATTGGGTGACTTTTAACATGCCTGGTGATGCTATTTCATTAATGGATAAGCAGAAGATCATTAAAAGAAAAAGAGCTAATCTCTAAAACAGACATGGCTTCAGCTTGATGCTAACATGTTTGTTAGCTGTAAGAATTCAGTCAGAATTCTAAGATTAAACTGTGAAATCTGACTTTTTTCCCCATATAAAACTGAAATAATATTTAAAAATTAGTTAACTTTTTTTTTCAGTGACCCTAATCCTCCTGGTCTTCAATAATTGACCAAAAAAAATTTTTTTTGTGCCCCATTGTGCCCCTGTATAGTAATGGCTCAGCTGACGCCCCTGCTACCGACCATTATTAAAAGAGAGCAAATTTCAGTCTGCTTTGCATGGAATGTAATGTTCTTTTAAACAGAAAAAGAAGAAAAATTAAACACAGCATTGACTTGTGCAAAAACACTGGATAAAACAAACAAGTCAAGACATTTTAAACAGAAGTTAAATGGCTGTGATTATTATCAGGCACAGCATTATATTGTGAAATTGTAATCTACCTGCTGAATGCAAAGGATTGTTTAACCAGGAGCCTGTAAATGCTTTAGCAGACTCACTTTTCTATCCGTCACATCCTCCGCCACCGCCTCGATCACCCCGGAGCCCTCCATCCCCATGGTGACGGGCGGGGCTGGCAGCAGATCGTACAGCCCCTGCCTCCCCAGCAGCTCGGCGAAGTTCAGACCACACGCCTTGACCCGAACAAGGACCTCTCCGGCCTTCAACTGCGACTTCTTCATGCTCTTCACCTGCAGCTTGATCTTGTCGTAGCCGCCGTACCCGGTGAGAACCAGAGCTCGGTAGGAGATGGGCTGCTCCTCCTCGGCTGCAGCCGGGCTGCTGCTGCTTGACTCCGGCTTGGCTTCAGCGGCTTCAGCCGGTGGAGGTTCATCTGGCTTCTTCACCTGCTCCGGTTCTTGCTGCTGAGCTGGACCCTCTTCACCAGACATGATGACCGCTTTCAAAGGGGGTGTTTTTGCTGGAGTCTGTAGGTTCGGAAAATGTCTCAAGTTTAAAAAGCCGTCATGAATAAAATGCTTCTCACAACAGACGGTCGTGTCTTCAACAAAGCCGAGCTCTGCTCTCCAAGTCCCCGAAAGTGCGACTCACTCAACAAGTAGTTAATATAAAGGGTGACGCAAAAACCGAGGTACTTCCGGTGATTACTTTCAAAATAAAACTCTGAAAGGGCACACTAGGAGGCAAAGCTCTATGATGCGGTACCCGCTCATTTACTCTGTTTTGTAGACATGATTTGATTTGGCTCATCTAAAAAAATGGAAAGCTCCAAACCTCAGGATCACAAACTGTTTAGAATCTTTCCTTCAGGTTGGCACAACAGAGCAGGAGCGGAGCTAGATGGGGGGGCAGGGGTGGCCTTGGCCCCCCTTAGCCACTCATTGGCCACGCCCAGGCAAGGCAAGGCAAAGCAAGGCAAATTTATTTGTATAGCACAGTTCAGTACAAACACAATGCAAAGTGCTTTACATGATTAAAATATAGTAAAATAAACAGAATCAAAGCAAGTAGGAAAAAAGATAAATAAATAAAATTTAATAAAAAATGCAGAAACAAAAAAGACCATTAAAACAGTTGGACAAAAGAAAATAAAAAAGTTGAACTAATGATGTTTCAGTCAAACTGTTTAACTAGAACAGTCGAAGGCAATCCTAAACAAATGTTTTTTTAGTCTTGATTTAAAGGAACTCAGGCTTTCCGCACTTTTACAGTTTTCTGGAAGTTTGTTCCAGATAAGTGGAGCATAGGAACTAAATGCTGCTTCTCCATGTTTAGTTCTGGTTCTAGATAGAGCAGGCTGGAGCCAGAAGACCTGAGTGGTCTGGAGGGTTGATACACTGGTAGCAAGTCTGTCATGTATTTAGGTGCTAAGCCATTCAGAGATTTATAGACTAACAGAAGTATTTTAAAGTCTATTCTCTGAGATACAGGGAGCCAGTGTAAGGACCTACCATTTCTTCCCTTCTAATACAGATGTTGGCAGCAGTAATACTCTCAAGTAGAATATTCAAAACATTTACATTTTTTCATACATTAACAATTACTTGACGACAAAAACACAGTTGTTAATTATGCAAATCAATATACTAATGTTAAAGACGATAAGTACATAACTCCTGCTCTTTTCAGAACTAGATTTTGTGTTATATGGGGTAAAGAAAGTCCCAGATAACTATTTTAGTAAAAACGTATTAAATAATCAGTTTATGTAGCTATTAGTACTTGTAAATGTGAATTTCTGCATAATGATTATTGATAAACGTAGGTAAGTAATGACAATGAAAAAAATGTTTACCCCTGAACTCTGACTTGAAAGAATTGTTTCAACTATACCTTTAATCTAGAAAGCACGGATGTTGAAATATATGCTTCTATTTGTTGAAAAAGGCTGTAGGAAAGTATAGTTAGTCTTTATTCAGCGAATATGGACGTTGTGCTTGTTATTTTTCCTGTTGGAACAGTGTAGATTGACCCTGAGGTTCTGGTGCCTATCAACTTTCAGCCACCCCTCAGTATACATTGATTAATGCCTGGCCACCCTTATAAAAACTTTCTAGCTACGCATCTGCTAGAGAGCATCATGACTACTGCCAATATCCTTATTTGTATCTTCTCTAAAGTTTTACAGGTCTAACTAATGTTCATAGCTAAGGAAACAGAAGTCATATCCCATGTTTGTTCAATTAAACTGAGCAAATAAAGATGCTTTTTCTCTTGGTTGCTCTAGGATTTATGTTTGTGGTGCTTATTCAAATAGGGAAGAATGCTTTTATCTGTACCAGTCAAAAAGTTTATAATGCAAATGTTGGGGATGTAGAGATTCAAAAGAAGAACCTGTCAATGGCTCAATTTAACCAAAAGCAACACTGATTGGAAACTGAAGAAAAGCTCCTTCCTATAAAGTCCATTTTCAAGAAATAATTTTCTTTGGAAGGTTAATTATGTGAAATAAATGTTTCAATATTATTTTCTATTTTGTTTTCATTAAGTTAATCAACTGGTTTCATTGACTCTTATTTATTTATTTTTTATTTATTTATTTATTTATTTATTTATTTATTTATTTATACTTTTTCTGTTCTTAAATGTTTCATTAAACATTTCAAACCTCATATGACGTAGTATCATTATTATTTTTATTATTATTTAGATAGAATTAATCTACCAATGCTGTCTAAAGTGGACCAAAAAGTACAAGTCCAAAGCAGCTTTACAAAAAAAAAAATAAATAAAAATTTGTTGCTGCAGCCCTTTTTAAAAAAAAAAAGAAAAAGAAAAAAGAAAAGGAATACAAATGCAACTTAAACCACTGCGTAAAAATAAAAGATGCTTTATTTTGGTAAGGAAAAATGACTTCCGGTTTTATTCACTCTCTCATCAAATTTACGTCTTTGAAAAAGTGGCAAAAATGATTTGTTTGCAAAAAAAAGTCAGGGGTGAGAGGCAGAGAGCTACAAAGCTCGGAAACTGGAGTGCTGCTGAGAGAAGTGGGATTCTTTCCAGCTGAAGAAACTACAGTTTACACTTCCTTGGCACTTTTTGAGGAAACACTAATTACAGCTTTTATTTCTAAATGCCTGGTGCATTTGTGCTTTTTCCTTTTTTTTCTCTAACTACTTAAATCCATGCAAATGTGTGTGAGCTTGCAGGCCGTATTGTGATGGTGACTTGTTGAGCTGTAAAAGCACTAATACACCCACAGTTGAGCCCACACAGACACTACTGCATCCTGCATTTAGAGCTGCAATAACATCTCAAACTGCTGACTGAATGAGGCTGACAGGAAGTGGTGGCAAACTCAGGGGAGAACTTCTTTAGTAAGACTTGAATCTGTGTGGGTGACTGACTGTATAACCTCCTGTATAGATAACATCAGAAATGTTTCTAAAATAAAATCCCTGGACAGGGGTGCTGCCAGGAAATTGGGGCCCCATGATAATGCCCCAATCCCCCCCCCAAAAAAAGAAAAAGAAAATGAAAAGGGGCTGCTGGTATATTATCTGTTTACATGATGAGGGAGGGACAGAGACAGTTATTTAACGTACATATCCAGATAAACTTCTACTAGCATTTAGCTGATGCTAACCCTTTGAGGACTATTGCGTTTTCCTGTTGCCTGGTCTGGTTGATAAAGGTAAATTCTCAGCTCTGTGAGCTTTCTGGCTTAGTTATTTGGCCTCTGTGTTAATTACATACACACAATAGGCTCAATGAATGCTAGATGATTCCTTTCATTTTTTTTGAAAACTAAAAATGGAACACAACAAATTAATAAAAATCCTGCAATCATGTGCCGTTTCAGATGGGCGGCGTCATTAATGATGTGATTACCCTCCGACACTTAGGAGGATTAACCAAGTAAACCTGGGTTACGGTATTGGATGCCTTCTCTCCTCTTTCTCCTTCCTTTCCGTTCCTTTTTGAAACCCAGACTTTGGGGTGCTACATTTTTCAGCCGCGAACGTTTTTTTCCACACAGCTGCTTATTTACACATTTTGTTGTTAATTTATTTCGTTACCACTCTGTCAAACCATTTATTGCAATGACACTAACATATCCATGCTTTGTTTCACTGTTTATTGCTGAAAAATGAAGGAGAACATGAAGATTATTTATTTTACTGCTAGATTTTCTTTTTATATTTGAAAATTATAGTGGGAAACATCTTCTCTTCTACTTTTGCCCCCCCCCCCCTAAGTCAAGTTGTTTTTGTTTTGAAAACATGCAAATTGAAACAGACGAAGGGGTCCACCCCTTAGGAATGGAGGTCGTTTGGCTTATTTTGTTAGCCTGCAGTGTCACTGAAAGGGGTGGATGGGTTGGGGTTGCGATGATGACAGGAAGGGATCAACTAAATTGCTGCATTGTAGGGTTCTGAAAGCTCAAACCACCTATCTCCTTTGTCCAAAATATGAACATTCTGGTCCTCAAAAGAATGTCCTTTGTCCATAAGGTGTCCAGAGTCCTGTCCAGAGGAGGTCGTTCTTCTGTGTTGAGCCATGCATCTGTGGAGAGGGTGTTTGGCTCCTCCAATATAAAGATCAGAGCATACCTCACTGCATTGAACTGCATAAACCACTCCGCTCATATTTGGTCTGAGGGTTTTCTCCTTAGGATGCACTCAATGCTATTCCTGACAATTTGAATGGGAAAAAGCTTCCTGGATGGGAAGCGAAACGTCTTCAAACTTGGAAACAAAGACAAGTGGATTGTTTTTTTTAACTTTTTTGTCACCCTGAAGCCTTTTAAAAATCATGTTATGATAAAATAACTGTAATGCAGTTTAGAATTTACATATATTTGGTTCATTCAAAGATGTCTTACCATAATACATTGCAAGTGTTTTTAGATCCTCAGTTTTGTTTCACCTATTCTTTAACTCTGTTGCTACACTGCAAAAAATCTAAATCTAGTCCCTTTTTCTTAAAATAAGTGCATTTGTTCTTGAATTGAGGAGGTAAAAGAGACATTTTGGCAATGGAACAAGACGATTTACATTTAAAATAAGAAAACATAATTGCATTGTCTAATTTCAAGTGCATATTATCTAATTATCTTATTTTAAGAGTGAAATTACTCATTCCATTGGCAAACCAGCTCATTTACCTACTCAAATTAAGGGTGAAAACACTTAATTTAAGAAATGTTTACTTATTTCTAGATCGTTTTTGCAGTGTAGGCAGTCCAGTGGGTCTTAAACTCCTTGCATCAACCCTCAAGAAAGGTTCAAATGAATAATCTCCCTTTGAAATTAATAACATATTTTTCACCTGAAATGAATTTAGTACCATATTTACTATTTAATTACCTAATAAAGTTCAGGTGAGGTTCTCACAAAAGAAGCACTGAAAAATGGGTCTGACCACAAAGGTTCCTGTCACAGGGTAGGCAGTTCCGATGTAAGGAAATGCAGCTCTGCTGGTAAATATAGTCTCCGTTTTGGGGAATAGATCTTTGAATCACACTTGAATATCTCTTTTACAAATTATATATATTCAAAACTTCATGATCACCTATTGATGTTGCCACATTCTCTTTCATTGCAAGATAATATTCTATTCACAGCGGCTCTAAAAATTGCACATACCATTGTAAAAAAAGTATTTTGACATTATGTAGTTTTTATGAAGTCAGATCAGCAGCATCATTAAGAAGCGTACTATGTAACTACATGGTTTCAGCTTTATTTCAGTGACTTCACTGCAGAAACCAAAAAGGCCTGGGTTTTGTCTAAATTATTTTATGCATTTTCATTTTTGCAAGGACTAAGACATTTCTTAAAAAGGTACAGATGACTTCAGCCAGGCTATCTGAGAATCAAACAATCAAACATAAAGAAATAGAAAATGTCCAGCTGCATTTATTCAATTTTCTGGTCAATTTTTTGTCGCCCCTTTTTTTGGCCACAAGATGGAGATAGAATTCAATCTGCAGTACAGAGATTGGATTCTGATATTATCACTGACTAAAGATGAAACTGGTTCACAGAACAGCTTAATTACATCCTGTCGTTAGACAAGAATGTCAACAATTTGCATTTTGTGCAATTTAGGTAACCCAGATTCACTGATTTATAGGAGGTTCTTTACACCTTTTTCTTGTTTTTATTATATGTTTAAAGAAAAATTACACGTATTTATGTATTTATTCTAATCTCAGATCTAAAGATCTTAAGATTGCAAACTGAATAGTTAAACTGATTAAATTTATGGATCATGTCATGTCAGCAATAATCAGTCAAGGAGAAACAGGAAGTGCATAATATCTCTCTTCAAATTAATTGACTTTATCTCGTGTTTTGTGTTTTATTCGTTTATCTCATTTCACTGTAAAAGGGGAAATAAAAGCTTAAAATGTGCTTTTTTATCTAAACACAGAAGGAATATCAGATATTGTAATAATGACAAAAATTAATAATTACTAAGCTAAAGTTGGCCTATTTGTCTATTCAGTTGATTTGCAGTGGGTATGGAAAGTATTCGAACCCGTTTAAATTTTGCAGTCCTTGTTTCACTGCAGCCATTTACTAAAATCAAAAGATTTTATTTAATTTCTCTTTAATATACACTCATTATCCCATCTTGACACAAACAAACATATATGTAGAACATTCTGCAAATGTTCAAAAAGAAAAAAGTAAAATATCACATGGTCAGAAGTGTGGGTTTGTTTTTCATAAACATAAACACTTTTGGAATACTCAAACTAAGTTAACTCAAACTACAAACAGAAAATATAGAACTTTATTAAAAGACAAAAAAGGAAATAAACTTAAAATACAATTAGACACAAAAATGTGTCTAAGTTATTAAGACTACAAAAATATGACCTAAATAAAGAAATATAAACAATGAACATTTAAAGAAAATAAGGAATGAAATACTACCTAACTGCTTTTCTAACCTTTGCACACAGCTAGGTGTGCTGCAGTCCTCCTAATTGTAGGTAAACAGGACCACTCAATGGAAATTCTGTTTTTCTGTTTTATACACAAAAATATTTAGAAATGGATAACAAATATTTGGAAATCTTCTAATAATAAACAAAGGTTCAAATGTCCAAATGTCCATTAAAAGATGTTGAAAACACTTGGGGTTTTGAAAATCAGAGTTAACAAACAAACATTTTAGTTTAAATTTATTTTATTTTTTTTGTCCTTTTAGTAGAAGTCTTTTTTTTGCCTCAACTTGGTATACTTTTGGTTTTTGGTAGAAAAATTGATTAATTTTGTCTTTGAGGATAAAGATCATATCAAACCATTGCAGAAGTATTTCAAGCTTTTATTGTGAAAGAGCTAAAACGGAAACAGACCTTTATTGGCGAGCCATTTATATCCAGGTATGATCATTGAACCTCACAGCAGGTTGGGGCAGAAGAGCGCAGCGCAGCGCAGAGTATGGTGAAACTGACAGAAACTCTGTGGGGCTGAAGGTTTCCTCCATCATCTGTCTCCTCAGGAGGAACCATAAAGCTGCTCCTCCATCGCCCATAGGCTGGGATCTAAATGACAAGGAGGCAGAAAGTCATCCACTGATACCATGGAGAGCAAGGCTGTACTTCGCTGTAAGATTGTGGTGGTTGGAGACTCACGGTGTGGGAAAACGGCTCTCCTTCATGTTTTTGCCAAAGACTCGTATCCAGAGGTAAACACTTTACCAAACGCATGTTTTTTTATGTCTTTTTTATGTCGTATTTTTTAATCTGGGGTGCGTAAAAATCCACCCAAAGTGCGCATCAGTGTCTCCATTTTTAATTCTTTGGCAGTAAAACTTTGAAAAACAGTTTTATAGGTAAAGGTTTAGAGATATAAGAAGTTGAATATTAATTATAAACTCCTTAGAACATTTAATTTCATTTGTGCGCATTTGCGCCCCGGCAAATGTTGGTGCGCTCTGTGATCACCAAAGCGCACCGAGTCAAAGTGCTTTGTGCTAACAACTTTAAGAGCTTTAAAGGTATATATATATATATATATATATATATATATATATATATATATATATATATATATATATATATATATATATATATATCGCTTTAATGTTTTGGGACTAGACTGTAATTTATGTCCAAAATAAATAAATAGATAAAGATGTCCTAGGTTACTGGGCGGCATTATGTTCATATTTTGTCATGTCATCAGTTCATACTGCCACAAATTTTAGTTATTTTTCTCTCACCTGAACTAAATACTTCTTAAAATCTGTTATTAATGGCAAACTGTCCACAGTTTTAAAAAGAAATCCTTTCTGTCACAGTCTATTAAAATCAAAGCCAACTAGGGGTGGGCATTCATTGTTTTCTTTGGCATTTTGATTTATCTTCTAAATGAAAAAATTTAGGATGATTAAAATCTAAAATAGATGAATTGTCAGAATGTTTATTTTTACTAGTTTTTCTTTTCTTTAATTTTTTTTTTCCATTGGCAAATTCAGAAAACATGATTAAATGAATGTGGTTACTAAGGGTTACTATGTGATATAAATCACACTTCTTTATGTCATTGGTTTAATAAAGAAGCATATTTTAAATATGTATATTTTTCAACAGTAGTACATGTGAGGCTAAGATTGCTGTAGTATGCAGTCATAGCCTTTAAAGAAGACACGGGGAGTTGTTTTTTTTTATCATGACTTATCGTTATCATGATAGTACCAATAATATATGATTTTAAGTTAACATTGCTGAAATCTAAAGCCAACTGACCTAAATATCTAATCTAAATTGCTTAAAGCAGTGAATTGCTTTATTCTTTACTCTTTCATTTCTAACTCCTTTTGACATTCATCACTACCTTCCCCTGAAGATGCCACAATAGCAATCTGAAGTAAAATCCCACCATATTTCATATTCCCACACTGAGCTCTCATCCAGTGTCATCTATTTATTTATTTTTTTCAGAACTATGTTCCCACCGTGTTTGAGAATTACACAGCCAGCTTTGAGATCGACAAGCAGAGGATCGAGCTCAACATGTGGGACACTTCAGGTAGGATGCACTATTGACCTTTTTTTGTGTTATAACAACAACGGTACCATCCTAACAAGAGCTGCTCTGATCATTGGCTTAAAGAGGTGTTGCTGAGAGCTTCGGTTTGTTTTCATTGAATGTTTTTACAAAGTTCAGCACTGTCAACACATTTCAACGTGTCATCAATTTTGAACTGCATTCAACACAATCTGTCATCTACAGTAAATATTTCTTACTAATATGGGAAGTTTATTTTCTTTTTGAGTTTTACACTCTCTGGGGTTTAATTATGTACTTTGAATAACACCTTCAAAAGTATTCATACATAAACCTTTTTTACATTCAATAAGGTTACAAATAAAGGGGTTTCATCTGACAGACTAACACAAATAATTGGAATGAAGGGGATTTATTTAAGGGCTTTATTTATTTGTTTTACAGACAGAAATCTGAAAAGTGTGGCCTGCATTTATTGCATGGGCTAGCCTGATAAACCAGACTAAATGTGAGATTAAATGTTTAGCCCGTTTGGCCCGATGAATGAATCATCTGAAGATTGTTAATGAGAAAAACCTGTTGTCGTTCAAACCGCTGTCTGGCCTATTGGCCAACGCTCTGACCAATGAGCGCAACTGACTGTGACATAGTAAGCGCGACAGAAAGATGGTGGGGGAGTGTAAACAAACAGCATGTGATGTGAGCAGTGGATAACTTGTTGAGATCACGGAGTTGGACCATTGTTGTCGTTTGTGCAAAAAAAGACATGCGAGTAGCCGGTGTACTACACCACTGTACACAACTTTTCCGAAGTTCAATCAACCGTTGTCAGTGGCAGAAAGATTACAGAAAGTGGGAGTGAACGTTACGATTACAACAATTGAGTCTGTCGAGCTTGTACGACGGTGTTGAATACACTGAAAAAAGTAATGCAACCATTTTTTGACATTTATTTAATCATATTTAGTTACTTTAACACAATTGTTTCATGTTAGCTGGGTAGAACATAAAGCAATTGTGTTAAAGTAACTAAATATTAGTAAGTAAATCCCAAAAGCGGTTGCATTATTCTTTTCAGTCTAGACTGGAAAGAGATCTGCCAATTTATTGGAGGTGGATTGAAAACGAGGTGCCCCCGCAGAACAAACAGCTGCTGAAAAGAGAGCTCAGGAGCCTACTCGGTCGTAAACAGAGAGACTTGAAGAAGCTCCGCCACAAAACAGACAAGCCAACGTTATCTGTCTCAGCGGAATATAGCCGAGGCAAGTTGACATTATCAGTATATAATTACAACCTGTGACGGCAAATCTATCTGCCTGTTGGTAAAACGGCGAATACGTCCCTCTTAAAAATGAATGAGCATAGAGCCTCTTCCTGGTCATGTTTCAACGAAAACCCCAGGTCTAATCCTTCCAAAACTGATTCCAAAGCGGAGTCAAACGAGAACTGTTCAATAGTTATTGCCATCTTCCTTGTTGTGCTTTCTCCAGCGTCGCACAGCTTTGTCGTCACGCCCTCAAACCCCGCCCACGTTGCACCCCGAAATTCAAAACACATCTCTGCGTTGTGATTGGCCTGCCAGTTATAGGGCCTGGGTCATTGATCGAGCCTAGACCAACTCGTAGGCAAAAATTATTTTGGCCGCTGGCGGGTGGACCTAGTTTACTAGGCTATGCATGGGCAGCTTTTTCCTTTTAAAATCTGCCATGAATTCTTTATTCAACACCGATCTAATTCAGGGGTCTGCAGCATGCTGCTTTGCAAGGTCTTTGCTCGATATTAACTTTGACTGAAATGTTGAAGAAAAAAAAAAAACAGACTTGTCTTGGAATATAATGCAAATTTAAAAAAAGTACTTTTATATATTTTTTTATGATCTGCCTCTAAAGAATTTCTTCAGCAGAATGAAACTAAAGCTGCATGAAAAACTTATTTTCTTGATTAATTATTAAAAATTGTAATCTGATTAAATATATTATCAGCTTTTGTCTTTTATTTGCTACAGATTTTAAGTTTGGGAGAGTTTATCCATACTTTATTTATACTTTTTGTAAAGGTTTGACATTTTTCTTAATGTTTTTAAAATCTAAGAATGGAAAACCTCCTTCTAAACTAAACTTAGTAGGTTACCAACCGGTTTCCATATAATTTATATATGAAAATATATTTATTTTCTTTGCAGAGTCCTTTAAGTTTTATCTGCTTGAGATAAATTCAATATAGTAAAAGTCTTACTGTAAGACTGAAAGTGAAAATAAATACATTTTGGGGGTTGTAAAGGAGGCAGAAACGTGATCCAAACTGCTGTATCATACATCTGGTTTCATCTGTGGTTTTGATCATCTTTAGGAAACCGAACATCCGCCTAAGTCTCTGACATCTGATCTAAAAAAAATCCATATTTAGTGTCTGCTAAAGGGAAACATCCCCACAAAATGATTCTGTCGATGCTGTGTCTCTGGAGGGTCACATGTTTTTTCTAACATGAACTTTGACCTTTCTGCTTTGTTTCTTGGTTCACTAATTGTTCTCTACAAACCTCTAATACTTTCATAAAACAGCTGGATTTAAGAAAAAATAACACATAGATGACCTTAAGTTACTATATAGGCGTTTGGTTGCATTTATCAAAGTAAGTGTGGAAGGGTACAATTATGCGCCACGCTCTTCTATCTGCATCTGTATCCTTCCACTTTGTAATTATGCACTACATTGTGCTGCACAGAGACATGTTCGCCCTTCACTTCCAGTAAAGTAGTTTCTATGGAGCTGTAAAAGTCTTTGCAAAGCATCAAGCTGAAATGATGAGAAAGATATAAAAAGGAATGTGTTTTACTGCCAAACTGAAGAATCGATTTGGGGTTTTAAGAACAATGAAAATGAAACTTTTATGCATGCAAATCCACCACACTTCAACAAAGTACCCCCTTGAGCTAAACTACTGTTAAGAGTTATTATTTAAAAAGTAATTATTTGATAAAAATAAAACAGTTACATACACTGGAAAAATCCATGTTTATGTAAAACGATGAAAAGCACGTAGTTTGCAGCCTAATAAAAAATATGAAACTATTCAATTGGTTTATTTTTCCTAGTTTCTATAAAGATATAAACAAAAACCACAGAAAATCTTCTATAAGTAGGCTTTCACCTTCTGCTTACTTTGACTTAATCTTAGACTGAATTTATCGAGAGAAACAGTCCAATGAGGTGTAGGTCGCAGGCTACAGGTTAATAATAAAAATCTTATGAAAATGTATTTAACTTTATGGCTGAAACATCAGGACATGTTAAAAATTGATCTGAATGCTTTTGCAAGGCAAATATGTCAGACTTAAAAAGATCTAAGGTTGGTAAACTGATATTTTTACTCTTTTGATATAAACCTTTTAAATATCTCTCACTTTCCTTCACCCTTAAGAGGATGCATTAGTACAAAACTAGTCACACAGTGCAGAGAAAGGCGATAATGCACATCGTTGCTTTAACCTCCACCCATGCAGGGAGAGACAGACTAGCTAGACAAGCTAGAGATTAACAGTGGCTGCTGCTGGCCTGTGGGCTTGCTGTGGGTGAGGCCACCGTGTCTAATAAAATACCTCCCAAAACGGCTGCACACATAAACACACCTTTTTTTCCTCACTGGGCTGTTTTGTGAATAACAGTTACTCCAGTGAAACACTTAAACAGTAATTTTCGACTTAGTTAAGAATGCAGTTCTTGTTTTATTATAAGCATGTACTGTAGCACTACGGTGCCATATTACATGAAATGTGATCAAACCTGAAGAACAGCCTCTTCAGTTCGGTTGAAAGCATTAGAAAGAACATTCTCTCTAGTCCCAAATGCTCCCTGTCTGCATCGTGGAATAAAATGTCCTCGCATGAACCTCAGCACCTTACAACTACCTAAATAAAAGCCTGGCCTCAAACCACCAAATTTAATATTCTATTTTAGGTCTGTGCAAATGAAATCCATAAAGACTTGGATTGCGAATTAAGCTACAGGCTTTATTTAATATTAGAAAGACAGCTTTATATCCTGTATTTAGTAGGTGAGGGGACAAACGGAAGGACAAAGTTTAAATACTTTGCTCCAAAAAACTCTTTTTTGGGAGCAAAAAAACAACAGTCTGTGAAATGTATTTATGTAGCACCTTAGCATAACAAAGTGCTTCATAATAAGCTAAAATTAAATAAAAATTGTGCATATAGTTAAAAAGTTACAGACATTAATGCATATAAACATGATGTAAAAGTCTAAAATTGTTGGTTTTATAAATGAAAGCCCACTTATGAAAGAATGTCTTTAGGTGTGTAAAAATGGGAACTTTCCATACCTGAAAGATAAAATCAGAGTTTTTAAGTCCTTTCTGAAGTGACCTAAGAGTCAAAACGGTCGTTATGTTTCTCGATTATTTATGTTTTAAACCTAATGGCAATGTTTTCAGCTTTCTACACCAGATCAAGCTTCTTGTTTAAACATATAGATAAGAAGCTGCAGAATCCAAGTTATTCAGTTAAATATTTCTGAGATGGTTCTTGTGAGTTGCTCTAAACACATTGCGTAATCAAAAATAACACCCAGGTTTCTAAGGCTGGACTGAAGAACAGCAAAGAATCTAATTTTCAGGAGCAATAATTACAGCTTTAGTCTCAGGTGAGGTAAGCTTTTCATAGTTGTCACTTAACCACTGTTTGATGCTGCTAAATGACCTTCATTTATGAAACTCTTTGATTGAATGAGTAGCATATCTGGGGTAAACCACAATTACACTTGATAGAATCTGATAATCCCATTCGCTGAAACAATAAAACCTGTGACAGAAGGTTTAATGAAATCTATATAGCTCAATCTTGATAAGTTTATTAATCATAATCTTTTAATAAACAGTTTTGAAACCTGACGACAGATTGAGCAATCTTTAATAGTTTTACTATTTGCTTATACCCAGTCTTCAACATTTAAGACTTAAAACTGAATTTAAACTCCCAAACAATAGACACTTAATAGACCCAAACTGAATCACAAGACTAAAGTAAAATCAGAGCCCAGACTTTGAGTGATGTTCAGTTAGGAAGAAATCTGTAGTTCAGTTAGGCTGAAAATTTTGCTCAGTTTTTTTGTGTCTATGAACCTACATAAAAGGCAATAAGAAACAAATTAAACACAGATGAGATTAAGAAACCGTTAAATTAACAAATTTATACACATTGAGGAAGTTTAAGTGGAAAATGATAATGAGGTTTTCCAGATTGCCTTAGAATTGTTTCAAAGATGCTCCAGAAAATGTAGTAGGCAGAAAGCAGATCATACCCATGCTTTCTGGTCATGCCCTAAGCTGAATGTACTCTATAAGGATGAATTTGAAGCTTTTTAAACAGTTTTTGATATTAAAACATTATTAGGGCTTAGTTTCTCCATGTGGCAGAACGGATCAGGGCAGCCAGCCGCAAGCTGAGGCTACTGAAGAAAATGTTTTAGATAAACATAAAAACAGATAAACACAAAAATAAAACAATTTTTCAGCTGAGAACAGAAAACTGAGATTAATATTTACACAGGCTCACCAGAAGAAGATTGAAGAAACTGCCCTGTCTAATGAGTCTCTATTTCTGCTGCGACATTCAGATGGTTAGCTCAGAATTTGGCGTCACAAACATGAAAGCATGGATCCATCCTGCCTTGTACCAACAGTTCAGGCTGGTGGTGGTATCATGGTGTGGGGGAGATTTTCCTGGCACACTTTGGACATCTTAGTACCAATTGCCACAGCTTAGCTGAGCATTGTTGTTGACCATGTCCTTCCCTTTATGACGACCATGTACCCATCTTCTGATGGATACTTCCAGCAGGATAACACCCCCTGTCATAAAGCATGAATCTTCTCCAAATAGTTTCTTGAACATGACAATGAGTTTACTACACTCAAATGGCCTCCTCAGACAGTCACCCAGACCTCAATCCAATAGAGCCCCTTTGGGATGTGGTGGAAGAGGAGATTTGCATCATTGATGGGCAGCCGACAAATCTGCAGCATCTATGTGGTGCTATCATGTCAATATGGACAAAACTCTTGTTCAATGCATGCCATAAAGTATTAAGGCAATTCTAAAAGCAAAAGTTGGACCAACCCGGTGCTAGCAAGATGTACTTAATAAAGTTGCTAGTGAATGTACCACTGTTACTAATGCAATAAAACTAAAAGGTATCTAATTATGTATCATTGGAAGACAGATACTGTATGAATTTATGATAGTGCTACTATGACTAAAGACTATTTTATTATGTAATTTTTTCTCTTTATTGTTTTTCAATAAGAAAAATCTATAAAAATAAGTCAAAAAGTAATAATAATTTGAGTAACAGTTATGCGGTCTTATCTCTGCAGTGTTAATATTTGGGGGATAATAAACCAGCTGAACTGATGAGAGGGTATTTACCCACCAACAGGATTTCATGATTCCCTAATGCTACATTCATCTGTGTTTATCTAGAAGAAAAGGAGTGGGTTTATTCAGTCTATAATTTAGCCAAAATAAGCAACTCACCTGGCCAATGGTAACCAGACCTGTGGGAAATAAGAAGCAACTAATTATACATTTAGCAAGGTTACTATCAGTGAGTCTGCAGTGGCAGCTTTGGCTCCAGTCACTGGGTTTGTGTTTGCACAACAGGCTGTGCCATCCTTCCAAAAACAGCTTTATCATTTACCCAACCCAAGAACATCTTTCATTATTTATTCTGTCTTTCCTGTTAGCAACATAGCTGAAGCACAGTGTGTCATTTGCCCTAATTTAACCTGAATATTATCCATTTAATTTAATATGAGTAGATTATCTTTTTGAATAAACCAAATAGTATATCATTTCACGCTTTTGGGTATCTATCAACAAAATTGTTATCTTTAAACACTAAAACAGATTAAAGAGGGCGCCTTCTCACGAATGCTTCTAAGAGTTTCACCGCATTCTCTTAAACATTGCAGAAGTGTTTTTTACTATTACGTTATGTTTTATTGCCACATCTTTTACATATTTCTATGTATGTTTAGCAACATAAAATACTGAATTTTTGTAATTGTTCGGGTGTGCGCAAAACAACATGCACCATTTATATATCATTGAAAAGCCTCCCAATGGTCTTTAGTCTGACGCTTTCATTACAACCTTTAAAAACTCTGCCTATCTAGAAAGTTATTTTATTTTAACAAACGGATGCTACAGTTGATATACTTGATATTTTTAAACACTTTATGAAAATAATCTATCAATATGTCTCTCTCTTTGTCTCATCAATAAAGAATGTCCTGCTTGTGTTTCAGCAAGAAACACCAAAGTTGTTTCCATTTAGTTTCCATTGGTCCTTTGTCTTTTTCTTACACTCTCAGGTTAGGTTTGTGGCCTTGTCTCTGCAGGATTTAGAGAGAAAGCAAACAGTTGCACTTATGTTTATGGTTTGTTTCTTGTTTTAGATTACTCATATCTTGCTCAATTTAAAAGCCATCCATTTTCCGTCACGCTTATCCCTACTGGGGTCGCGAGGGATGCTGGTGCCTATCTCCAGCTGTCTACGGGCGACACAGAAACAAACAGGACAAACAACCATTCACGCACACATAAGGAAAATTTAGAGAAGCAAATTAACCTAACAGTCATGTTTTTGGACTGTGGGAGGAAGCCGGAGTACCTGGAGAGAACCCACGCATGCTCAGGGAGAACATGCAAACTCCATGCAGAAGACAGGGAATCGTACCTGAAACTGTCTTGCTGCAAGGCAGCAGCGCTACCTGCTGCCCACTGTGCGACCCTATCATTTTAAATACATTAAATTACAAAAATTGATAGGACTGCACAATTTAAAAGCCAAAAAGAAAAAAGAAAAAAATACAACAAATCACATCTACTGGATCTACCAGATTTTGCCTGTTTTATTTTTACATTTCTTCATCACTACTTCAAACATATCTTTAAAACCTGATCCCTCATTTTAGATGTTTAGATTTTTTTCCCCCAGCACCCATGTACTTCTGCACTTACAAAAATCCTTCATGCCATGACTAATAATAATAATTGAATAAGTGCATTTATGCAGTTGCGTTGCTCTGCAGTTAACAAGTATATGTGTCTCTTCAGGCTGTCACTATTGTGTTTGAGCATGTGTGTGTTTATGGGAATGTGCAGTCATGCGTTAAGTAGCAGCCAGGCTGATGTAGTAAGCGTTCATTTTGTGGGTATGTGTGCAGCGTTCATTGTCTGTCTCTCACACAATGGCAGGGGAAAAAGTTGAGGATAAAAGTTGGGCACTATGTCGATGGACATGGATCTGACATAGATCTATTGGAAAATGACTATACTCCTTAAAAAACAGCTTTTTTTCTCCACTGCAGACATATCATCTTTCTGAGATGGGTGTTGATATATTCACTTTGCTGGGGCCTCTTTTTGTGTAGAGTTTCATCAAGATGATCAAAGCTGGTTTCTTTGCTGCAGTTTTCTGTACAGTCACTTATCTTTGATCTCCTTGCATTGTTGTTTTTTTTGTCTCGTATCTTTGCCATTTACAATCCTTAATATATTCTCCATGGGGTTTATGTCAGCCCAGTTTGGTGGACAGTCACAGTAACATCATGCTCATCAAACCTATGAAATTGTGGCAGTGTTGATATGGGCTGGGTTGTAATAAAATATAAAATCGATATCTGAAATCAGCCTCAAGTTCTCCAAAATACCCTGGAACACGACTCCAGTGAGTTTGAACATTATGAAAGTTAAAGATGCGGAAACTTCAGAGGCTACCTCTTAAGAGCTGTCACATCTTCTCAGGCTTGCAGTTTTTCACGATGATTGTGCATGTTTTTGCACCAGGTTTTTTTTTCTCTCTCTATCTTCCACTCAGCTTTCTGTTAATACGTTTGTATACAGCTCTCTGTGAAAAACCTGCTTCTTTAGCAATAATCTGGTGGACAACATTTAAGTCAGCAGTCTTTCCCCTTGTGTTGGACAAAATATAGCGTAACACATGATCTATAATATCAATCCTTTTTTAAATTGAATGATAAAATAACAGATAATTTGCATTTTTTGAAATCATAATACTGGATTTAAGTATCAAATATTATAATAAAATAGCAAACTATTTCTTATGATGTAATTTGTACGCATTATTGGAAAAGCAAAAGAGAAGGCTCGATTGGTGCAGACTCTGAGAAAAATGAGGCAGTGTTCGGCAAAGTGCCAGACGAGCCACTGAGCCGCCTGCTCATTGTGTACACACAAACAGAGGATTTAATTAATCAGGCACTGACTGTGTGACCAAACACTTGCCCCCCTGTCTCCTTCATTCTTCATCTCCCTTCACCACCCACTGCCTCATCCATATCATGTCTTCCTCCATTGCATCCAACCATATGTGGGTTCAAACCTCCTGCCTCGTTGATTAAGCCTATTTTTTTTCCCTTTCCCAACAAACCAAAATCTTCCCTAACTCTGTTCTCTGCTAAATTTATTTCAACATTTAGTCTCTTTTTATGTTTTTTATCAGGTCATTTGGTGTTTAAAAAAAACAAAAAACAGTTTTTGTCTAAAGGTCTTTATCATATCAATATATTTTTATGACTCTAGATATTAACATATTGATTCATGCACTTCATGCTTTACTGAAACAATTTTATCAGAATAACAAGCTAAGAGACCTGAGAGGATAGTTGGGCTCTCCAGATAACAGTTTTTTTTTTCAACCAAAAAGGTCAACTTGCTTTGAAAATGTAGGAAAAGGTCAAATGCTTCTATTTAACAGCAGAACATTTCCCATTTACTCTTCCAATATTACGTACATAGAGCGTATTAGAATGAGAACCGCTTTTAGACCTTTTCACATTATGACTTATTTGAAACTGCTTTTAGTTGTTCTTGGTTAAAAAATTAAGTTGCTTCTTTAAGCACATCTTGGTTTTTCTTGGAAATGATCTCACACATTTTTGGACCTCTCCACTCTTTTCTGAGTAGACGGTGAAAACACAATGGAAGACAAGCATACCTGCATTGCGAGGACAAGGAAATGGTTTAGAGGCTGCCAAATACTGTAATTGGTTGTAGGTTTAGCTTAAAATAAAACAAAATTCTATTTCAATTTCTATTCAATTAATTTATATAGCGCCAATTCACAACACACGTCATCTCAAGGCACTTGACAGTTCAACAGATCATACTGTACAGTCAAATTTATTCAAAGTTTTCTATCTAAGGAAAACCAGTTGATTTCATCGACTCATAGACTCAAAGGCAATCCTTCACACTAAGCATGCTTGTAGCGACAGTGGAGAGGAAAACTACCTTTTAACAGGAATAAACCTCCATCAGAACCAGGCTCAGTGTGAGCGGCCATCTGCCGAGGCCGACTGGGGTTCAAGGAGACAGAAGCAGAGATATGAAAAGCAACTGCAAAAGGTGGCCCTGTCCATGAAACACACAGCCACGCAGACAAGCTCCGAGCCAAGTCTCCCATACCAAGACTCCCATGTCTGAGGATGAAGAGAGCACATCCAGCCAGTTACAGTCAGAGAAACAGGACTACACTGAAAAAACAGGCCGATCTCGAACATCTATAAACAAATTCTGACACTTCTCTCCAAAATGACCACAATAACCTTAAAAACCATAATAAAATGGTTTGGATCAAAACCTGGTGGTGTAATGGAATGGCCTAGTCAAAGTCCAGATCAAAATGCAATACAAAATCTTTAGGAAGACTTTAAAATACAAAATGTCAACTTGGCTAAACTTGAGCGGAATCGAAAAATAACAAAGGACAAAAAGTGGTATGTTCAAATAAACAAGACAGGGACAATTATTTACTAAGGATAGTGCAATTGTTAGAAATGCCAGTTCTCTATTTTGCTTTGTGAATAAGCAACATATTGAGCTGGTTTAACACAAGATGCTAATAAAATGCATTAGTAGTTTTAAAGTGCATTAATAGTTTCAGCTGTAACATTTAAGTTTTTTATACTATTATAAAGCTGTCAAAGTCAATCTAAAAGTATCACAGCACATTTGGTAAAAAATGTTATAAAAAAGTTATTTTAGAAAATGAATTATTAACTTATTTTCTGATAGTTACCAAAGTTTTGTCTGTGTTTAGATTGCACTATATAAAACCCTCCAATCATTAAGAGGACAGTTCATATCACCTCAAAGCAAAGTTAAACCTGATGTCAAGGCATTTATGATGATACAGCAGTTGAGTTTAAGCAGCTGGTTACTCTTTAAATATACATAAAAAGAAATGACACCGAAAATCTGATCTGAGCCGACCTAAGAGCCGTAATGGAGTTTATGTCTCGATTTGCTTTTCTCTGCAGTTTCCACTTTCAGCTTTAATTTGATCCATTCCTGCTGTCAGCTTCTCTGCAGCTCTTTTCACTTTCTGTGTTTCCTACGAGTCAAGGGCAGGAGACCCACGGTGACGGCACTTTTCCCCCTCAGCACTCTTGCGCCTGATTAGCTTAGCTTGCTCTTTCTTTGTAAATGTCTTCGTCTGTCTCTCTCTCTCTCTCACTCCTCACTCACTCATTTTCTCTGCTAATCCAAAACTCCCGCAGTTCAGATACCACAAAGCTATAACCTGACTTTCTAAGCTGTGACAAAAGGAAATAAGTGACTGCTGAAGTTCATTTTCATGGAACATCTGTAATTACTATAAGAAAACTTTTGTTTTGGTGGAGAAATCAAATATTTACCCTATTGTAGTAAAAAAAAAATCATTCAGTTTTCTATGTAAAGTTTGAAAAAGGTCATAAATAACATTTTAGAGCGAGTCCAGCAGTGCCTTTAACATTTCCTGGTGATAATTACAACAAAGTATTATAACTCACTGCTTCCTAGAATCAAGTAATTACAAATTCTCATATAATAGCTTTCAATAAAGATTTTCCTCCTGTTCCTTCTTCTAAGTTAATCTGTAAAAGTAAATACTAAATGTCCTTTCATTTTTAAGAAGCTCACAGGACAGGCCCACACTAATATAAAGAAGCCAACGGAAAGAAGGAAAGAGGTGGAAACAGGGAAACAAAAATGCAGAACTGAAATAATAATTGTGGCATTTTTTTCTTGTATTTATTTTTTTTATTATCATGAGTTTTAGGGACAAAAATGATCACAAATTTGTCTGCTGGACTTAAAGCTGTATTGATTGGTTACTATAAAAAGTTGTCTGTCAGTATGCTCCTTTGTGTGCATATAGTTGTGTTATCAATGGTGGGATTGGGGAGGGAAAGAGCTCATTTTGGGAAGATAGCAAAGGTACAATGACGATTACTGTTGTAAAATGTACAGATGGAACCTCATCAGGTCTATTTGCTGAATATTTTGGTAATTAACCTGGTTGAAATTGCATGGAAGGATGTGTTTATTGGCCATATTAACATTTATTATTATTATATATATAACACATAATTTACACAAAATAAATGTTGTGATATGAATCAGAATTGGCAAATATCAGTTTATGAAATCTAGCTATTCTCAATAATAACTATAATGTAGTGTTTTCACCTCCACTAACCCCTGCAGTACAAAGCTTTGTGTCATAAAAACAGATTTAAATGAGGTGAATAAAATATGGTCTGATTCCAAATGTTAACATGTTTCATTGTTTGTTTTTTGTACCTATTTTTATAGGAATTTATTTAATAATATAATCTTCATTTCTTCTCATAAAAAGGCTTAAAACATAAAAGAAAAATAAATATGGCAAAAAAGGAAAATTGGAATAAATTTGGATTGGGGAAACACTTTTTTACGACACTTTAAGAATCTGTTCATTTAGATTTGCTATTATAATTATTTGCTTTATACCAGGAGATGATTTCTCTCTGCTTTTACACTCAGCTTCAAGCATCTTTACACTGTATAGCTCATTGTTTTGCTTTGGCTTATTTCAATAAATGTTTGCAGCTGGATTAAGCATAAAATATCTTCTAAACCTGCTGTCCACTTTTTGAAAATGAAATGAAAGACTCAATCAGTTACTTGTTGGTAAATATGGAGGAGGAATGTTCAGCTTGATAGCTAAGTGCTTCTCCACAGCTGAATGGAGAGAGGAAATTGGATGATATTCAGAAACATTCCCCCAAATACGCAAATGTTGCTGATGTGATCCACGTTCAAACAGATGTTTGCAAAATTAGCTGAGCCCAAGTTGCCAGTAAATCTGAAATTGAAGTAAACAGTTTATTTTGTGAGAATAATAGATTCATTTGAAGCCATCAGTCCATGAATCTTATCACAGACATAAGCAATGTGCAGCACAGAAGCTACATTTAGCTGAATAATAAGTTTGTTGTTTTTCTTTTTTTTTATAACAAAGGGCAGGTTGATGCTTGAAAAACAAAAGCGCAGGCGAGAATGTTAAATTGTGAGGATCAATAAAACAACTGGCCGAACTGCTGTGTTGAAACCTTGACATGTGAAAGCGCACATCTCGCTTTCCTTCAGGCATCAGGATTCTGAAAACATTCAGGATTAACATGGATGTTTGCACACGCTGTGCAAATATCTCTGGCACTGTCTGCCCTTCCAAGTACCAGTTGGATCTGTTTATCCATGCAGGTCAGCAGAGATTGCCTCTAGAACCCATCATTCATTCATGAGGGGCTTTTATGACCCCACATACAAGCTGGCTTCCTAAAAGCATCGCTTAGATTTGTCAAAAAACAGCTGCTCTGATTAATCTTAAGCAGAAAGCTGTTGACCAGTGATGTTTAATGTCTGTTCACTTGTGGGGTATAGGTATAAAAAAAAAAAACCTACATAAGAATGAGAGATAGAGTCTCAATGTAAGCATTAGTATGTTTTCATTGTGCGTCTGTGAGCTCCAGAATTTCTAATTCAATTCAATTCAGTTTATTTCTATAGCGCCAATTCACAACACATCATCTAAAGGCACTTTACAATCCAACCAGATCATACAGTCAAATTAATTTAAAGTTTTCTAACTAAGGAAAACCGTTTGATTGCATTGACTGATTGGCTTGAAGGCAATACCTCACACCAAGCATGCTTGTAGCGACAGTGGAGAAGAAAAACTATCTTTTAAACAGGAAGAAACCTCCATCAGAACCAGGCTTAGTGTGAGCGGCCATCTGCCGAGGCCGACTGGGATTCAGGGAGACAGAAGCAGACATGGAGAAAGAAACTGCAAATCCCTCTTTTGAAGTAAAAGAGGGATAAAGGATGCACACATTATTTAATTAACTTAAACATATTTCCTCTACTCTCATCTTATAAATCTAAATGTATGAGAAGAAATTAAAATGTTCTCCTTAAGTTCCTTTTGAGTCCCTTGCAAGTTCACTTTAAATTTGAGTTTATTTTTCCTTTTTTGAGAAATTGATAGATAAAATGCAAGCTAGACCTATGCTATGAAATGTTTAACACAAAGTCAACCATTTTCAAGCTTTTAACCATTTTATAATACCATTCCATCTTCAAAATATGTCCAAAATAGTATTAAGCCTGAATCATTCATTATTCAGGAATCCTCATTCATTTTGTTCTCTGATCAGCAGCCCCTTTTTGTCCTGGAAAAAACAGTGACCATCACTAGGATACTGTTACCGGTACTCTCTCCTGGAAGCACCTACCTTGACCACGCCACACCTGCCCAGTAAACAACAGGCCCACTTTCTTTGATCAGTGATGTATGAATGATCATTTCTGCTCAAATTTTACACAAAGATGTTCTTTTAGCTTCTAATCTGCACAGTAAAGGCAACTGTTTTCTGTTAGCGAAGGCCAAAGATTTAGTGAGAAGTCTTTGCTCAGCCCTCTTAAAGAGGAGCCTGAACATCAGAATTGGTGTAATATGGCGAAGTCATCAAACGGACAGCAACCAGACAGAGATGGGATGCTTTGCAGCAAAGACTGCTTTTTTTTTTACGTTGGTTCAAAAAAAATAATAAACGCGATATACAATAAGAGCCCTGTGATAGACTGGCGACCTGTCCAGAGAGTATCCCACCTCTCGCCCATTGATAGCTGGAGATAGACACCAGCACCCCTCATGCTGCAGGGATAAGCATGACAAAAAAATGGATGGCTGAATGGATGTTCAATAACAAATACAAACCCCATAGTGCCAAAGGCAAATTTAACATTTTCTCTCCCACTTAAGACTCAATCATTTCTTTATAGTATAAAATGGTAGCCTCTAACACCTCTGATGGTGAAGGCCTGTTTACGCTAACATAGACATGAATAAGCATCACTGTATGTGTAATTTGATTCCCATGTATAAGGGAAAGACAGAAGAGCTGGAGCAAACTGTTAAAATGAAAAGGGGAGCCAGGAGGTTTACTGTGAGGAGATGCCCAGATGCTATCTGTTCCCTCAGTTATTAGTTTTAAGGATTCCTGCTGAGTTCAGCCTAAGTGATGTTCTCTGGCTTTCCAAGAAAGGGATTTTCTTCCAAATAGAGCTGGTTTGCAACAAAATAAAAATACCTGAAAATAAACTGGTTAAAGTTTTAATTTCTTGACGTCACTCTTAATAAAAAAAAAGTATTTTTTTAAATTCACATAAAAGATGTTGCATCACTTTTTAGTACGTCTAAAGGTTATACATGTGTTTCCTTTTTTTCCCCATTTTTAAATTCATTTATTTGTCTAGTGAGAAAGCGATGGTTAGTTTCTTTTTTTTTTGTGTGTGTGCTTACAATTAGAGGAGTGTTTCTGGGTGTGTCCCAATTAAGGGGCTGCATCATTTAAAGATCTCAAAAACAACAAAGGCCAAAACTGATCAGCCGTTTATTGGAACAGTCTATCCTTCACCAAGAGTTCTCACCTTTTCCATAGCGCCAGACGGGAGAGGAAGACCCTCCCAGACAGCTACCAGCATGAGCTCTTTTGAAATTAAGTGAAAAGTTGAAAAACAGCAGATATTTGAATAAGCTACATTCTCATGTAAAAAAAAAATATTTTTAAATCGATTTTGGGTCACAGAAACCCTAAAATGTCAATTTCTAATCACAATTTTGCCCATCACCATTAATGCCAAAATTTGAGCAATCAGTTTCGAGCTGCAAAGAATCATGGGAAATGGTGGTACTTAAGGCATCTCCTTCAAATCAGGAACCATAATGACACATCTGTTGGATGGAGTGGTGAATTGGGACATCGTCGCAGCGTGATGATGTAATCGGCTTATAAATATGGCCTTTGAAGGATGCAGCTGCTGAATTGGGACATACCCTGTTAAAACAATCAGATGTTCGAACAAATAAAATCAAAATGTCACCAACAAACCCAATTTACAGTAGGTGATTATAATTTTTATTACATTAATTGCCTGTTAATTGACCAAGGTTTGATAACTAAATGATTTGCCTTTAACTGTGGTCGTAAATCCAAATCAAATTGCTCTGTAAAAAAAATTTAATTTTCACAGCAGTTTACACCATTAAAAAATGGATTTTGTAGCCAGAACTGATTGTACAAGTTTCACTTAAATATAAATGAAAACAATTCTATGTTATCAATCAAGTTTAGCATCTCCAAGTTACATCATAGCAAAACTATTTGAATCTTTTTATGTCAGAGGACTGCAAGGATTAAAGACTAAAACAGAAAGGTTGGTTTTGAATTGTTTATCAGCTATACATTGGGTGGAGACACTATTTTCTGCCTCTACCGGTAATTTTCCATGCATATAGGCCTACAGTTCCCACGCTGCCTCTAAGGTGGCTGTTTAGCTAGAACAGAAGCCAAAGGAGGCCAAAGAATCCAAAGAACCTGTTGTGACGTTTTTCCAGTCTTACTGAGGATGACTTTGTTTCATGGAAGAAATTCAATTCAATTTAAAAAGCCAGGAATGTCTGATTGCTGTGGTAATAAAAGATTGCTTATAAATTTGTTTTCTTTACATTGGCAACAAAGAGAAGAGAGCTGAATTGATTTTAAAACCACATTTGTACTGACTGAGCCAGGTTTAGTTTGTAAGCTGTCTTTAGTTGGTATGTAAGGCATCACTTTGTGACTGTGTTGTTATGACTTCTAAGGATGGCATCAACAATTGTTCTAATATGAAGCAGAAAATGCATTTGTTTTCAGGGAAAAAGAAAGACCTGAACTGGGATAAATATGATTTGAAAGGCAGATGCAATTCATTTTGTCTTGATAAAAGATGATGGACAAAAGTGACACAGGTGAGTATTAATGACGCTTTCCTGCACAAACAATCTATGGTGGTTCTGCACAAAATTCTTCTGGGCACTATTTTGTTTTATTGGAAGCACAGATAAAAAAAAAAAGCATGAAAAAAAAAATCTTTTATAGTTTATTATTTGATGCAATAAGTAGGTTGTGCAACCAAAAAGAAATTTGCATCTCTAAACTGAAAGAAATAAAATGTAAATTTCACCAAGTCTAATTTACATTTAAAGTTTTATTTGAAAATATGTTTTTGGAACTGTTAATTTACACTATACCTAAAATTTGAAATATCTTACAATGTAAAATAAATAAATAAACTGTAATAATTACTTTCCAAGTAAATATTTACTTCAAGTCAAAGGTGATGGTGTTGCATGACCAGATGATGCAACTATCTTAGTTAGCTTTGATCTTTACATTCATATATTGATCGTTTTTAAGGTTGTTGTTTTGCAGGTTTAAAAAAGGGCAAGAAACTAATTTCTGGAATTCTACAGTTTTCTGGATTATTACTATTTTTTTCTCAATTATTTCAATGCTGTGGGCCAAAAATGGGGAGATTTTATATAGAAAACAAGGCTTTTATCATGGACTGTTAGTCCCCCTCCTTCACTCAGGCTGAAATCTCTACCAAATAAATCAGACAAAGGAAAATCTGCTTATTATAAGTCATAAACATAAAAAGCATGGTACACACCTCATGAGAAGTCACACTATGGAGATTCTGCTTCATGGCAGTAACTAGACATCATAATATTATATTCTTGTATATTATTATTGCCATACCTGATTGTTTTTAAGCTAAATTTTTTCTGCTTTAACAGCAAAGCATGCTGCCATTACGGTATGTACTTGAAACCCTGAAGTGGATGCTGATGTATTGGCTCATATTGATCTTTGAGACATGGAAAAACAACCAGCTCTCCTGTGTCTTTATGAATTTGATCAGAGAGTTTTAGACAGAGACAGATGGACTGACCGTGCTAAAACAGCAGGAATCCTCCCTGGAGGGGCATCAAACTACAGCTAGAGGATTTCAGAAAGGATCCCCGATCAATACACATTAGCTGCACCTCCATCCCTGAACAAGGCTTAGAAGACACCATGGAACCCAGAGGCACTCACTCCCACTGAGCTTATGTGAATTTATTCATTGATGACAAGTCGAACCCGTTATCAAATTATACCTCAGGAACTGAGGCTGAACCACAATATAAACACTAAATGTGTCTTGTTTACTATACTGCATCTCTGGTAACTAACTTGATATATTTATTGAAATGTATTCATACGTTAATGTGAATATGTATATATATACAAAAATTATGACATTTTCTAAATGTGTAAAAAAGGAAATTCACAGAATTTCACTAGAATAAACAAACTTTTAATTTACAGTTAAAATGTGTTATTCAAATAAAGCACGCAGCTTATATTGGAAGTCAGATAGAAATTGAGACAGAATAAAGAAAGATAGATGTGCAAAGCTCAATAACAAAAGCTCAACTGTTATTGGATCTTTAGGGCTTCAGGTCCAATTTTTTTATTTGTTTGACTGAAAACAGACAAAAAAAGCCTGAAAATGTTGTGACTTTCTATGATTATTTAAGCCAATACTTCCAGCTGCTCTAGTGCTTGATGTGCATAGCCTACTTAATCAAATAGGCTAAACTGCTCACATGACACACCACAGCATGTGGCATAGATGGCTTCTTAACAGTTAGCAGGTAACAGACTAGCTCCCACCAGATCAGTCAATATTATCCAGTCACTAAAAAAGAAAAACATCCAAATTGAACATTTAAATCATACAATCAGAAATCCAGCTTGAAAAGAATCTTCCAATTGCACATTTTAGATTTAATTATTAGAGAGGACTTGTAAGATGTATTCATTAATTTATACTGCAATTAGAAAATTTGTTTTATGATTGTATTTCTGAATGGATATTTAAAAAACACACTTCATTCACCTATCATTTAATCCTTTTTACTTTATCCTCTCCATTTACCTTTTCTATGACCCTTCTGGTCTCTGCACCCTGTAAACCAAGTGATGTAGCCTAGTTCTTTTGACGGACTCATAGAAATTCAGAATTTTAACTATTCCTGAAGTCCATTTCCACAAGTTTTGGGGGACCCCAGTCTTGGTCATCAACGTTTTATTTTGCAGGACAATCTTCGATTGTGAATTTTTGCAGCAAAACGTTTATAGACAACATATATATATATATATATATATATATATATATATATATATGTGTATAATTGGCTTCTCTAAAATTCTCCTTAGGTGTGAGTGTGCGCGTGAATGGTTGTTTCTCCCTGCAATGGACTGGCGACCTGTCCAGGGTGTACCCCGCCTCTTGCCCATAGAAAGCTGGAGATAGGCACCAGCATCCCTCGCGACCCCACTGGGATTAAGCATGACAGAAAATGGATGGATGGATAGATATATATATATATTATACCCTAAGCTTGATGTAAATGTAAATCTTGCTGTTAGATACTGCATAGATTGAATTTATATAACACTTTTCTAGTCAATAAGAATAATATTCCTAAGCCTAGATCTGCTATATGGTACTTCTTGTATGTGTCAGCAAAAAGAGAATACAGATGTATCTTTATGAGCGTGTGAACAGTCTCGGATGTTTCATCCTAATAGCCTGTAAGTGATATTTTAAAACCAATACAATCCTGCAGCTGACATGCTAGGCAAAACATTTACTCTTAATTTACTCTGCTGTTCTTTCTGATATTGTCTCTAAAAGGAAAACAAGTTTGCACATGCGATTTGCTCAACCTCAGTATTTCAAGCTCTTTTGGGATTATGCCTTTCTTTAATTCTGCACATTTCTGATTAACTAATCACCAGGTGAAATTCATCTCTCCAACAGAGATTATCTTGTCTGAGTCTAGATAATGTTAACTGTTAATCGTTTTTTTTAAACAGCCCTTCCTGCCATTATTTTTATGATTTTTTTCCTTTATGTATAGACAATAAACTTCCAACAGCATATTGTTCGATTAAATCCACCTTCTGAATCACTGAAGTGAATATCCTGTGATGAATAGGATATAAGTTAGATCTCTCTGTTTCATAATCTTCCTCTAAGGTGCAAAACAAAATAAACTATTTGTTGTTGAGCAATAGTCTGCACAAGCTCTTATGGTTAGACCTGAATAGAAGACATTTCTCTTCTTAGCTGTGGCCTATATAGGTTAGGACTTATTGGAAAAATACCAACTCAGCAGTTCTGCAGATTACTTCTTTTGCAGTGTCCAATCCTTCTGCCCAGATGAGTGTATCCCATAATACATCGAAGATTGCACTGTTTGGATTTCTTTTTTTTTTATTGCATTGTATTTTTATTACCTATTTGATCCACATATGTGCCACCGGAAAACTGCTGCAGGAAAGGAAAGGGCTAGGATTCTGGAAAAAAACAAAAAGAAAACACTTGCAGCAAATTGAGAAAGATTTTTTAAAGGCACAGATGATGAGAAAAAAAATATTTACTTGTGTTTGATTAAAGCTGATGTGGGTCTGATAGTGGGAAGCTAAACTACTGCTGCCAGAGCCTCTGTATTTGTTACCTAGTGATAGGCCAATTTTCCCTAGGCCCTTTTTTTCTGCAGCAATTTCCCATGAGTATGCTACTTTTTGGGAACTTACTAGGGCATAAGGAAAACTTTCTTGGTTGGAGGTTTGGTTTAAGACTAGCCTGTGAATTAAGTTTAGGGTTAGTTATGTGTTTATTATGGCTGGGGTTAGGGTAAGGCCCTGGTATAGGAAACACGACTGATTGTAAAATGAATGGAAATCAATGCAAAGTCTCCATAAAGGAGCAGGACTGCGTGTGTGTGTGTGTTTAAGGGACTCTACAGAGACCTCTGGGCATTTTATCACACTGTCAAAAACACAGAGGAGAAAATGGCTTTTAATGAGTCAGAGGGAAGAGGGAACATTATAATTTTGACTCAGTAACTCAGTAACTGTGGGATAAAAGTCTGAAAGGATTTTGAGCAAAAGGATTTTATTTTTTCTAGCTGATGTTCCACAGAACGTAGAGAGAACTAGTGATGCTATGTGTTAAGAAAAATAGAACAACTGTTTTATTAAACAGAAAAAAAATCATGCTCTACTTTTATTTTTTTTTTTTTAGAAATCTTTAAAAAGAACATGAACTGATTAATGCACCTCTTGCTAAGAGGCCCAGAAATGCGAACAAGCACTTTGAACAGTTTTCTTTATTAATTGTTTTTGTTGATAAGCTCAACAACAAACAGGGAATATTTTTCTAAAAACAAACAAATTTATGCGTAAAAGAGGTTATTATAGATGCAAAACATAAAAAGGCTCTTGCAGGTTCACCCAGTTAAAAGAGAAAAGATCAGCAGATGATTATTTAAGGTTGACCGTCTTTGGATTTTATGGTTATGTTGTTATCTATATGGATTAGTTTTAATTTGATAAATCGGGGATCTCACCTTTGCTTTTCAGGTCAAGTCCTTGAATTTCTGTTTTCCTATCTACAGTCAAATAATTGAAAATAAATCCCCAAAATTAACCGTGGTTGATTAAAAAAAACTGTACTATGCACCCTAACATTTCCTTTGAAATGTTGCCTTTGAGAGCTCCATGGTGTAGCAGTGGCTAGCTCTGCTGCCTTGCAGTAAGAAGGTTTCCGGGTTCGATTCCAAGCCTGAGGTCTTTCTGCATGGAGTTGTGATTAAGGACCACTTAATATTACCCAGAGGCCCACAAATAATCCCTGGGCCAAATTTTGGACACCCCAGGATTAATGCATCCTAATTGTTGATGAACCTTTCTTAGATCTGCTAGAGCTCTATGATATGTGGATGTCTGATTTATTCACAAACAACTTAAAGAATAAAACAGAGGGGGAAAAACAGGAAGTTCAAGTTTGTGGTCTACATTCCTCTGATTCTGTTATTCTAGTTGTCTGTTAAATCCTTTTTTAAACTAGTTATGTTTTCCTTTTGACTGTATGACTTTACAGTTTGTGCTCCATTTCTTATGCATCCTTTCTACAGTTCTACAGAGTTCAGTTGGACTAAATTTAAATTGGAGAATTTTATTCTGCTTCGACCAAAAGGGCAGTAGGATATTGCATGCCAATTTTTATAGAGTTTACCCTCTAAAACCTATGAAAACTATTCATCAATTAATTTATTTCACGATAATGAGCTACTTTGTGATAGACTGTCGAATAAAATCCTACCAAGGCCAATTAAAAACATTGAAGTTTCTGGAAGGTGGGGTTCAATAGTTTTTTGAGGCTTTATACATACATTTAAGAATTAATTTAACAAACATGAATTATACCAAACTAGACATGAGGGTAAAGACAAGCACATAAGTTCTCTTAAGAAATACGAAATCTAGAGATCTGCATATGGAATCCAAATATTCAAATGTCATTTTACCATAAATCAATCTGTCGCTTCAAGTGAAACTTTAAACTCACATTTTTGTGTAGGAGTTGCTTTCAGTCGGGTTCCATGGGGACATTCTGCTGAACATGTTTTTGTTGACTTCACAAAGCAATGAGTTTGGTAACAAAGACACTTAGTGCTGTCAGTGGGGAAAAATGCGAAGGGAACGTCGTCCTCTCTGGATCGGAATGTGTCCCCTTGCCCCCGTCACAGAAGCCAATTCAGTCTGGGCCACTGGTATAAAAAGGTGCCAAATACCAGGTGACACATTGTTCAAGCTGCTCACTATATCCCTGTCACACATCTGTTTGAGAGGCAATAAATCACATCCAGTTATAGTCCCCTCCTGGAGTGACTGGATTCATCTAATCAAATGTGTTCCTCTGAAAGTGTCCAACTGCTTGAATTTCCACTAGACTAATAAAACCAAACATAACCCATCTGGAAATGTCTTTTTGACCCCTCAGGTTCAGCCTACTATGACAATGTGCGGCCATTAGCGTATCCCGACTCGGACGCTGTGCTCATCTGCTTTGACATCAGCAGTCCGGATAGCTTGGACAGCGTGGTAAAAAAGGTCAGTGCGTCATTTCTTGCTGAAGTGTAAATGAGTAATGATGCATTATGTTCCTCATTATTTGGGTTTTTAGTTATTCGTTTATATTTGTGTCTTTGTTCAGTTCTGGTCATTATTATTTTTTCTTTTCTTTCCTAGTGTTATCTTTTTTGATTTTTTTTATTGAGAAAAAAAAACTGTTTTTATTTTTTTATTTATTACTTAAAACCATAACACCAAGGAACTGATTCACAAGGATCTCGCATAAGGAGCACTAAAGCGCTACTGGAAATAAAATATTGCATATGCAATTAGTGGGTGCTTTGCATTTTATCCACTAAGATTGCCTGCACAATTGATAACAGGAGCAAAAGTGTTCACTGGTTTACTGGAGTTTTTGGAGAGCAGATTGGTTTAAGCGTATGGAATTGGGAGGTATCTATGTATCACAAAGTACTGGTAAAAAAAAAAAAAAAAGTAAAACACTGAACCTGGAAAAAATAAATGTTTTCAGTCTTTTTTCAAAGACTACAGTTACCCTAAAATCATCAACAGAGGAAATGACCTTTGCCCGTCCCTTCACAGGATATAGCTTAATGTTTCATGGGTAGTTTTGCATCACATTTGCATATATTCCTCTCAGTGTGTTACATAGTCTGGTCACCAATATATGTTAGGTATATTTATGAAGGGACACACTCTTATAAATTACATTAAGACATTACATTTAGAGGTACAAACTGTATGCACACCTGGTAGGTAGATCAGCTTTGTGTGTGCTATCAAAGTGTTTTTGCATAGTCAAACCTCTGGTAGATTAGCGCCCATGCTTTTTGAAGACACACTTGTTCTTAGAAGCCTATCGTGGTTCAGGACAGTACGTTTGTTTTAGGCTTCGTTTACTAAGATCCATGTTTTGTTTTAAGGTTTCCGCATATACTTTGACTGTTGCACAGCTAATTTAAACTCTGTTTAAAAAAAAAAATATAGCAACTGGCAAGTCTATTATCTCACCCTGTATAAACTGTTTTTATAATTCTGCATTTCATTTATAAAAAGCAGAATAAATAAAAAAAAACAACAACCAAGAAATCCCCTCTGAATTACTTTAAAGTAAATACTTGTTCTCCCATCAACTTTGACCTCTTGCTGAAAAATAGCTCCTGGCATGCTCTGATAAACTGATAGTTTGCTTTCTGTCTTTTTGTATCCCATTAAATCATTTATATTGTACAAACCCTAGTAGTAAAAATGTTCACTTAGGGTTTGGGTGCATTAAAAATGATGAGCAATGTGTTACTAGTGTAGATTCTAATCTTTGAACAAAACAGATCTCAAATCAGTTCCTTAAACATCTTTAAGTATGACTAGATTTCAATCCCTGATGTGAGTTTATATTTAAGGTGGCATTTGAAATTTAGAGAAAAGATTGAAATAAGGTGAAATAATATAGAAATGAACAAATATGAATTTTCAAGCTCATAAATTAAGCCACAGTAATTTAGGTCGGCTACAATATCATTGTGCATTAAATCTTCCTACAGCTGGGATTGTGTATAAGACATCCCTTTCAAATGAATGTTAACGGTGTGCAGTGTAGCACCCAGCAGACTCTAAATGACAATAAATCAGGCTAGTCCATGTGCGTCTTTCCCGGAGAGTTTCTGTACTATAGTAATCCTCTCTGAGGCACAGCCGAATCAGGATGGTCCATCCGAATTGGGAAAATTGGTAAGGACACTATCCCCTAAACCAAAAGGGTTTCAGTGGTTGTCATGTTGAGGGATGTCTGATAAGTCCTGGCAGTAAGGAAGGAGGTAGGAAGAGGAAGCAGGATGCTTCCTATCATTAGCTCAGTTTGCATTGGAATGTCCGCCAAGGCTAAAGACTTTTCAGAGTTGAACAAAAGTACTTTAGCTCTTCACCTGTTCTCTTTGTGTCACATGCAAATGCCCTTACCTTCATATTTTGGGGTAGAGTGTGAGCTGTTTACTAAAATTCTTTGATTTTGTTCTTTGCATTTTTTTTCTGAATGGCTGTAGTCCCGATTGGATTTGCATCATTCATGTGGGTGTCCATCGTGTGATGATGTGATGTCCATAAGCTTAAAGGTGGTCTGGATTTAGAAGTTTATTTTTCTATCCTCAATAGCGTTCTTATTGTCAAACCAGTGAAAAGTAAAGGATTCTTAGCTTGGATCTACAGTTTTCACAATTTAAAATCAGCCAAAAGGCTTTGTTCCCTCATCAACTGTCATTCAGGTCCATAGAGGCCTGATAACAATCCACTAATTTGGTTTAGGCGTGTTAGAGAGGATATGCATTAAAAGTTGCAGAAAGGCAGCTCTTTAGTACTGGACTTAGACCCTGCACTAGTCATAAATCATTCATGAGGATGTTTAGTCTACACCAGGGGTCTGCATCCCTCATTATCCAAAGACCAATTTGTACCATGAGTCCCGTTAAATGAAACTTGTTTAGACCCACAGATGTTCTATGACATTTAGAGAGAAAAGAACTTTTACTGTTTGATAATAATCTACTATAAGAAAATTGTCATTTATAAAAAAAAAAAAAAAAAAAAAAATACAGATGGGTTTTAAACAAAGAAAATATGTCGTTGGCAAAAGTGGAAGCACACATTTTTCTGCAATATTGATATCTGTGGAAAATTATGGTAAAAATCCCTTACAGTTTCCTGCCTAATGGGTGAAAAAATTGGCAAAATAAAAATAATATTTTAATTTTAGTATTATCTTGTGTAAATTCAGTGCAATGATTTTATAATAAAAACTGAAATGTTACTTCCTTTTTTATTGTATTTATATCTAAAGTTAAAGTTGGTATTCTATTTCAGCAAAAGTAATTAGGAGCCACTGTTGATGTTCAAACAGCTGCTTTCACTTCAGGAGCCCCAAAATGCAAACTCCTTATTGAAACAGAGGAATCAGAGTATTTTGACAATTACATTCTAGAAAATAAGCTACACAGTAAAAATAAATGCACTAAGAGAAGCTTAACTTGCATTGTGTTTCTTATTCTTAAATGAAATATAGACAGAAAAAAAAAACATTTAAAAACACTCTATGGATGATTTCAACACACAAACCAAACTTTAGGTTGACAAAGAAGAAATCTCTGCCTTCTATTCTGTCTGAAGTTTTGTCCTTGTTGGAACACCTTCCACTCGTATCGTATTATGTCATCAGAATTGAAACTAGTAGTTAATCAAAATCCAGTCTCAACACTTTACGCCAAAATGTGCCAACATAGAAATTATAATTCTAGTAGCATGAGTTATGTTCACTGCATGCTGCAAATAGCATGCTAATGTGTCTGCAATCTATTTCCAATGCAAAGCAATGACACGGAAATTGGCTTCAAGTTACCTCCAATTGGGACATACAGACTGGGATCATGAGGACAGCAAGTTTTGTTTTACAACTAATATTCAGTACATTGAATAATTAATTAACTTAAAATTCAATGTGTAAAACTAGTAAATGCACTTTAGCTCTACTATAAATAATTTAGTAGCTGCAATATGATACCATGTGTTGCTTTTTTGCTACATTTTAAAATCAAACAGGATGAGGTAGATAAACAGTAAAAGCATGAAATGAAAATGTAAGATATAAAAAATGATTAAAGCGAGGGTGCTGAATTTAAAACCTTTGTGTTTTCTTACCGCCAACTGTTTTTAGTTTAGTTGGTGCACGGTGATTGATGTGCTTTCAGCCTCAAGCATTCCTGCCATCATTCGTCAGTGAGATCGTCGAACCAAAACAAAACAGTTGTTTTTCATTGAGGGCACATTCCCACATCTACAGGGGTCCACTTTAGCATTATCCCTGACCTGACTAAATGACCTTAGTAAATGGTGATGAATAAGCACATTTAAAATGCATACACATAATGCAAAAGTGTCATGTTGAGTGTTTAGTTCAAAAGATAAAAAGTCAAAGTGAAAGATTTGAATGATTTGGGTTTGCATTGGTTTTGATGCGATATCTGGTGTCTCCTTTGTCAGGTTTGCTTTGGCCTTACTCTCCGTCTGCTTTCATCCGCAAATACATTTCTGTTCGACTTTCTCTGACAGCGTTCCCACAAATCAGTGTTTGCACACACCAATTTTCTTTCAGAGCTTTCCTTACTCCTTTTATCGCTCTCTTTTGTGTGCCTCCATTCTCAGTCTGTTCAGAAGTCTCTATCTTGCATTTTAGAGTGTCTTTATATGTCTCAACTAACCTAAAATAAAAAAAAAAAACAGCTTCCATCCTCTTTTTGACACTTCAACCTTTGTGAATGATACATTTATGTACATGCTCTCTTCTTAGTCTCTCATCGCAAGATGCCCCATACTGTAATTTGCACTTTTCTTTATTTTGCTTTGCTGTTATTAAGGAGTTGGATAAGTATTGACATATAATAAGCAGTTTCTAGTACTTCAGAAATCTTGTAAATTTCTAAAGGCTAACAAAAAATAAGAATTTATAAGAAATGTAATTGGAGTGGTTAAAAAAAAAAAAGATATCCTCTTTGAAAGGAAAGAAAAAAAATATATTTGCTGCTAAGTTTAAGAACATCTTAAGGCAGTAATGATGTTTTTGCTTTTATCTGATTTAACATCAACATATCAAATGAATAAAAATAACGCTAAAAAAAAGTACAGCCTTTGTTGATACGGCATGATAAGGCCTTAATCGTTTTTAAGTGTGTTTGATTGAAGTTAACAACTGTTATAGACCCCTTTCTGTATATGCCCTAAGCAGGTGCTTAGTTTGCTTCTGTCTTGGGCAGGCTGCTTAAAGACATGGATTTGCATCACCTACATTTGTCTTTGCAAGGTTTCTATCACAAGCTCTGAAAGATCTAGGCAGGAGACAGAAATACATGTATAAAAAACAAAATAACAAAAAAACTAAACAAAATAAGTAAAAAGACAAAAAATTTGAAAATAGCAACAACTTTAAAGTAGTAAAAAAATAGTCTGAAAAGAAAGAACTAATAAATAACAACATTAATGTGTTTGCTACCCAAGCTAATTAATTTTAAAATCCTGCAAACACTTTTAAAAAGCATTATTTCATAAATCTACATGCATTTCTTGCTCATAACAGCATCTGTACCATGTACTGTATTTAAGGTAAAATTATAATTTAAGTTTTGTTTTAAAACCAAAGTGTTTTTCTCTCAAATAACTACAAATAACTACAATAACTGTAAAATAAACAACATGAAGTGTACAAAAAAGGAAGTAAAAAAAAGTTTAAATAGATTTTATATCTTTTTTTAGATTTTTTATTTATTTTTTGTTAGAAATTATAGTTGTTTGTGTTAGTTTTGCAAGACATGATTCTTTTCAAGTGAACCAAACAAATATCTTTCAGTTTAAAACTCTTAGCTACTAGTACCGGTAGCTATTCTGTCTTTAACCAGTGACTAAACCCATTAATGTTAATCTGTTGCAGCTTTCTTTTATCTACACCTTTGCATAACTGGTTTTTGCATGTTTTTATTTTGCACCATCCTTGTTCACGCTTGTATTTTTAGACTGAACTGCAAAACAAAGCTTCATGTTGTCCCTTTGATGAACCAGACTCTCTGCTCCAGCAGCTCGCATTCTGACGCTCCTTTATGCACCAGTTCTTAACAGTAAAACAGACAATAAGCTGCTCTTCCCATGGGCCCTTTGTGACTCATGTGAACGGCTGCGTTTCACCAGTTGCACACAGGACCTGTAACAACAACAGCAGCAGCCGGGCATACAGGAGAAAAGAAGACGTCTTTGTAAGGCAAAACAAATAGAGCAGCAGTGATCAGAATGCTCCCTCTGCCTCAGTGTGGGAAGATACTGAAAGGAGTCTCTGAGAGAAAGATGGATGAGAAGCGTCTAATAGCTAAAGTCATGTCTGTAGTCTGTAATGAGTGTTGTCCATCTTTGTCTTCAAATCTCATGACTGTTGGCAAGATTTGAAAACAAAACTGCTGCAGTACATTTACAGTAAAAATTATATATCATCTCCCTTGAGAAAAAGGTGTGGAAAAGGCCTTAAAATTAATGTGTCTTTTATCATAGAAGCATAACACTGAAAGGAAAAAATCAAACTTTAATTTTATTAAATTTATTTAGTCATAAAAACTGATTAATTTAAGCAAACATTGCTTTTTTGTTGTTGTTGATCAGAGTGGCTTTTTTTTTTTTAGAGGTATAAATATGATGTGACTCAGGTGCATATTTGTCTAAGCCACTCATCAAAATGGATAAACAAGAAATTCAAGTAAGACAGATATGAGATCATCTTTATGAATAAGGAAACGGTAACATGGAAAATAGCTACTTGCATAAACTTCTCCTCTGCAAAAAAGGATTTTAAAACGCATCATAGTGTGATGAAAAAACATGTAGATTTAAATATACAGAGGAGGGTGCTAACAGAGAGATTGCACCAGTTTTAAAGTGGCACATAGCTTGGATAATAATATATTGAGAGCCTTGGTCTAGGCACCATCCCAGGTCACTCTTTTGATGCCATTTATTGTTAATAGGCTGAGAAGAAGTTTGTGTTGTGAACAGGTAAAGAGATCTGTGAATTGCAAGCAGGACAAGCCTGAAAACCTGCAAAAAGAGTCAGCTGACTGTAAATAGGAGATGACGCATTCTGCTCAGGCACTCTTTGTTATCAGAGAACCGAGCCACAGATGAACCATACAAAGCCCTACTGTTGAACTAGTACTAGATTTAGGGCGGTTCGTTTGGGTCTGGAACGGCCCAGTTCCATTTACACTCAGTTTACAGTTATCTTGGGTACCTTGCTCAGACCATTCTAGGCACGATTTCAGAAAGGTAGTGTAAATGGCACTAAAGCTACTCCAAGAGCTTAAATATTATATATCCTCAACATGTCCTTTGTGTCTTTTCTATGTTTGCAAGTGAACACATTTCAATTGTTCTTATTAACTAATTTATTTTTGTCAAATTCTAAGGTAAAAAATTTGCATTTTAATGTAATTTAACAGTTGCTGTTGAAATTAAACACTTTTCTGGCTAGTATCTAGAAAACGAGTTCAAGCAAATTAGAATTATATTTCTATAAAATGCCAACCAAAGTGGATAACTGATTCGCCTTTTAAGGTGAGTGCACTGATTTATGTTTTCCTATCTGGCACACAGTGGCAAGCTGAGAAGAAGGAGTTCTGCCCGAATGCCAAAGTGGTTTTGGTTGGCTGCAAGCTGGACATGAGGACAGACGTCAGCGTCATGAGAGAGCTTTCCAAACAGAGACAGATCCCCGTTACCCACGAGCAGGTGAGTGCAGCACCCCAACTTATTTATTTATTACAACCTGAACAGCGTCTGGTTATATTCAGCTTCTTTATTACATCTAATATTAAACCCACAATCAATTACCACCTTTATCACAGATTTACTTCCAAAATTGTGAGGAAAGTAACAAATAGGAGCAATTACTTTCATCCCTAGTGTACACAAACCAAAACTTCTGAAAATTAATTTGAAGAGTGGTATTTGCTCCGCATCATAACTTTCATAAATATAGAAACTCAGCGAGTATAGAAGGAGCTGGAATCGAACAAAAACGGAGACAAACAGCAGTTGTGTGATAAAGCAATTGTTTTGTTTTCGTCTCGGAGCAATGATCAGCGGCGTACGTGAATTTTAATTGCCTATTTCCATGTAAATGTGAAATCACACATCTTGGCAGCCTTTTGTCAACTAATTATTTTTTTTCTCACTAAACAAAAATAAAGGACCTTTGCTTGCTCAGTTTGGTGAGTCGAGCACTTCAGATCTGCTCTGTGAAATCGATGAGCTGAACTCCAGCTTTAAGATTACACCAAAAAAAAAAAATCACATCTTCTAGAATTGTAGCTGCTATAACGGAAAGTTTATTATTATTTCATTAATATTAACAGATTTATATGATACATGGAGTTAAATTGGATAAACAACATTCTTGACAAAATGCAGCTCTGGTCTCCAAAATCTGGAAGGAAATTGGGTCAAATGTTTTGACTTGATGTTATATCAATATGCACTTATGTTGTCCTAATTGTCAAGGTTGGTTGATATTGTTATGGACCCAAATGCTGAAGAGTCAGAAATGGTTTCTTGCAAAATTTTACATAAAAGAATATGTAAAAATACAGAATCCATAGTCCGGAATCGAGAAAAAGATAACACCAGAATCAAAAACTTGGAGACACAGAAGAATAATCCAAAGGAATTACTAGGATCCAGCAATAGAAATTAAAACAATACACTGGACTCTGTTTCCAAATCTGAAGATGTTTTGCTTCATTTGAATTGAAAAATCTTCCTGGATGGGAAGCGAAACGTCTTCAAATTTGGTAACAGAGTCCAGTGGATTGTTTTAATTTTCTTTTTTTCGACTGAGAATCTTTTTTATGACTGAAAATCTTCCCCATCATGATCCAGCAATGGGTGAGATAAAGTTCAAAAGCTGCAATATAAAACCAAACACACAACATGGACCACAACAGGCGAAGACCAAGAAAAAAAGGAGAAACACAGAGTACAGACTCAGAGAAACAAGGACAGCAGCACGTAACATGCACCTCACATATACTCACGCAGCAAACCCGAGAATGAACAAACAAAGCACGCAAAAGATAGATAAAAAAGGCCGAACAACAGCTCCAGGCGCCAAAAAAACTAACCAGAATACCCAACAAACCGGGCCACGCAAATCACACATCCATAACCCAAAAACTACAAAGATATTCGAAACTGTGCTTAAATGTCAACCAAATCCATTTGCACAGGAACAGATAAAACATTTCAATAATACAAATATTATCTGCCACATATCTGACCCAATAACCATTTAAAAAGCTACTTTCATTAATTTCAGACAGAACTATTCTCATAGTGGTATTATATTAAACTGCTCTTACAGTATTCCCCACTGTTTGGCGCCATTTACCTTTTTTCTTTGAGCACAGAGCAGCCAGCTTGCTTTAACTCACAATGAATCACAGGATATCCAAGGCTACGTAGGATACATACGGTGTATATTTGCCCTAAACGGGCAAAAAAAGGGGATGCATTTATCGGCTGCATAACGAGGAGTCCGAACAGACCTTGGCTCTTCGCTATGACATAACCGGCCAATGAATCTGGCCTTCGGAGGATGCAGCTCATGAACTCAAACTCAACAAATGACTAACTGAACAGGAGTTGTATATATGGGAAACAGAACAATGGGAGGACTAATTAGCTGATAGGGAGCAGGTGTAGACAGAAGTAACTAGAAGGAGCTAAGGGGAAAGGAAAGGACAACAAAGAATAACCAGTGGAAACAACATGATCTAAAGGTAAATAGAAAAGGCTAAAGGAGAATAAAACTAACTGCAAAATAAGGAATAACCATGTAAAACTAGAGGATAAGAGAAGGGACAGATATCACTGAAGCCATGGAAAACATAAGCTAAACATAAGAAAAAGAATAACTATCACTAAAACTAGACCAAGGAATAAATGATACCAAAAATGCTGAAAACAGAATAACAGGGAAGATTAAAATATATATATTTAAAAAAATGATATAAATCTTTACAAAAACATAGAATAGCATAAAATAAAGCATAGCTGAGAACCAAATTGAAAACTTAAACAGCACCAAAAAGTCCAAAATGTAAGATCATAACATTAAGAGCCAAAATGTATACGTTAAAGGATTCTTTAGGGAACAAATGCATAAAGAAAAAAAAAAAGAAAAGAAACACAACTGGAATTAATTTGACTTTTCTTTTCACCATTTTAACACATTTCTATCAGAAATCCAATGTTGCTGTATTTGGGGTTTTATCTGACAAACCATGACAGAGAAAGTTAGAGTTTTATAAGAAAAACAAAGTTTTTTTTTAAAGATAAAAATCTAAAGTGCGTTGTTTGCTCAGGTATTCAGCCCCCTTTACTTGTATTCGCCTAAATAAAATCTAATTGTATTTTAAGAGGTTTGGTAGAGATTATTAGGCAGCATCAGGAAAACCAGTGGCAGGTAGAGCCAAAATTTTACTCAAGCAAGAATCTCTACCCAGCAGACAGGTCAGGTTAGCCGGGAAGCTAAAAGCAGGTTTAGGTTATAAAACTTCATCCAAACATCTAACAATTTTCTCTTCAATAATTTTTTTTTTTTACGGAAAGCAAATGGCTGTCTTACAAACCAGCCTTCTGCTTAAACTGGAAGGACAAACGTGAAGATGAACGAAAAAAAATAGGCCCATGGTAACTCTGGACTCACAGCTCAGGTGGCACAAACCACTGACATGTCAACTAGCTGTGCACTCTATATATTGGGTGTTTCTAAAGCAGTAGACTGTACAGCATATCACAAATATACCATCATTTAGATATAACTGTGAGGAATATTCATATTAAAAATGAGAGTGCAGTAGTTTTTGGCTGTTATTTTCCAAATGTTAATTGGAACAATTAGTTAAGAGTCTCACTGCAGCAGATGCTTACTCTGCACACCAATGACATTCCCCTAAATGCTAAAGGTCCACAGCAATCCACAATGAGACAGAAAGGAAAGAGGAAAATGCAGCAATTGATGTCAGCATCGCAATATTTATCAACATTACGTATATGCTAAGTGCATTATGTATATGCAAATTTCAATTTGCAAAGGAACAAGTAGATGGAAATTAGTCCGCATGTGAAATCTGCTGTTTACAAATACTATTTGCTAATTAAAGGGGAATTGGGTTCCTGTATTAAATGAATAAATAAGGAAGGAGGTGATGTGTTTAGGTGGGGACTAAATTAGATATTTCTGCACTAAAGCAACATTCTCTGTTGGAAAACCAACTCTAAACATGCCATCCCAAGTGTGAAAACATCCTGTTACTTCAGCTGGTTTTATTAAATTGGAAGATAGACTGAGCTTAAATACAGGGCAACTGAAAAAAGAAAATCTTTCATGGCTGCAAAGGTTTTGAGACTGGGGCTAAGACAGAGGATATGTAAGGACTGGAACAGTCCTATCAAAATGGGCCTTTATATTAAATTGCAAATCTATATCAAGACTTGAAATTAGCTGTCAACAGATGGTCTCCATCTAATCTAACTAAGCGTAATGTAATAAAAAAAAAAAGAATGAACAAAAACATTTCTGCCTTCATATTTGCAAAGCTGTACCCCCAAATACCTGCAGCTGTAAGAAAAGTAAAAGGTTGTTCTATAAAGTGTTTGCTCAGTGGAAATTAATGCTAATACAGGTTCGCTTATCACCTAAAACAAAGTGCAACCCTTTAAAGAATCTGCCTCTAGCCTGTAAAAAAGTTGACCTACTCTTGATAATAAAAACGTTTGGAGTTAAATGTGAGGTGGTGTTTAACACCACCATTATTAACCAGAGCATTATGTTTCCGTTTTACGGTTGCAAAAACCTTAAATATTTTATTGCCGTAGGGATTTTTTCCCCCTTCGCCTCAAACAAGCTATCAGGCTTTTATTAGTTCAACTGCAATGTGATTTTCTCTCTGTTTGACCAAACATTACAATCTCATAACCACCAAACAATGCATGGATGATCTAATATGAAATAAATCAACACAACTATCAATTTTATGGTGCAGGGATTAAAGATGCTGTGTTTGTGTTTTCCCTTTGTGACCATAAGGAGTTGTACAAACCGAGCAAAGTGTATAAATGAATACTGGTGGATTGCATGTCTGAAACTATCAATATTTAGCCTTTCTTAAAGATTCTGAAAATTTTGGAATTTGATTTAGGGATTTTAAAGACCTGAAAAGTTTGGGAATGTTTTAAGAAAAAGATTATGGAAATTGTAGCTTTCCAGAATCCTTCTAGACTATATTCTCATAGTGTTTCATTCTTCCTGACTTCTGTTTTTATCCCTCCTTTATTCCTACTATACTTCCTTCATCTTTCTCTTCCGTTTTATTCTCATTTCCTTGCTTCTTTCCTTCCTCATGTTTATCATTTCCTTTTTTTTTTCTTGTGTACTTCTTTCTGATCTGTGTCCTTCCTTAGTGGTGTCCTTGGTTTTCATGTCTCCTTTCCTACCTCCTACGTCCTTTCCTCTTTTCCTTCATCCCCTCCTTCCTTCCATCCTTGTGTCCTTTTTTTTTTTTTATAACTCCTACTTTTATTCCTCCCTATGTTCTTTTTCTTCTTTGTGTTTTTTTCTTTTTTCCAGGTTTCAGTTTCTGTATATCTGTGTTTTGTAACATATTTATGTTCTGTGTGTTTAGGGCACCAATTTGGCGAGGGAGATTGGCGCCGTGGCCTATACTGAGTGCACTTCGAAGTATTCTGAAAACAGCGTCCGCGATGTGTTCCACATCACCACGCTGGCCTCTGTGTTCAACGTCCATCGGCCTCAGCTCAAATCTGTGACCACACGTCGCACCAACAAGCGGACCTCACAGCAGCCTCCTCGGACTGAGATGCTCGGGGACCCGCCTGCCATTAGGAAAGACCGAGCCAAAAGCTGTGTGCTCATGTAGCAGCAGAGCCTGCTGATAGCCTGATCTGTGTCTGCTAATGGACATGAGCTCCACTGCACATAAACTTTTATAATTTATCTGTGAGTTCTTGTCAAACACTGACACTGCAGTAAGAGAAATATGGCAAAAAAAAACAAGAATGGAGTCCCATAGAGCTCTTATTTTGTCAGTTTTTTTTTGCAAAACTCTGCTTTAAATTTTTCTTTGTGCCTGTGCTATCATACCATGGAAGCCACTATAGCAACTGAAGCTATTTTTTGTCAAGGATTTTACATGAAAAAGGACAGAATCAGACAGGTTTAAGAAATAAAAACAGCAAAGTGAGTGATGAGAATAAATTAATAGTTTTAGATTTGAAATCCTGTCTTTGACTTCATTTGTCTAAGGAAATCAAGCACAATGAAATGCAAGAATCTTTGGTTTTTCCTCATTTAAACTGAAAATCTGGGCATAAATAAATACAAAATACAAAAAGACTGATGCACTGATATGACAAATTGTCTCAGACCACAAGTGCTTTAAAATAGAAAATTGCATAATAAAATAATCTGAAGTGCTATGTACTTACTTGTGTTCTAATTACAGAGGGAATTTGGGGGCGTTGCACATTATATTGTACATGCAGTAATAAAATAAAATAAAAAAACTTGGTCTGCTTAGTTTAAAAAAATATATTTTCTCTCATTTATTCAACAGTGTTCAGGTACATTTCAGGTGCTCTAATTCAGATTAAAATTACGAAAGAAGATGTCAAACTAAATAATTATTAAAAATGTAAAATAGTAAAAAAAAAAATTCAAACAAATTAAAAGGTAAAAAGAGTTCAATTAATTCTAAAAAAGTGAAAAATACAAAATAAAAATTCAAATGTTGCATCTTTCAATTTAAAAACATGGTATTTGTTATGGGTTTATTAAACTCCAGTTTACACCTGAAAAGCAGAACAACCTATTCGCATTAAAACATTAAGGCTGAAGCTCCCAGTGTCTTTGTAACCAGTCATTCTTGCAGCAGTCGGGTGTGGATTCCTGTAGCTAGTATTTTTTATTTTTTGGGGGGATATTTTTTTTTTTTTGCATACCCCTGGGAATGACATCTGCACCGTTAAATGCTCGCTACATACAGTGCCTTGTAAAGATGTATTTTGTATGTAGATGTATGTATTTTTATTACATCACAAACGGTAAACAATTGTGATGTGGAAGGAAAAACATAAATGTTTCCTCATTTTTGTTCTGCACCAATCAAAATTTGAATTGTGTAAAAAGGATTTGAGCTTGTAAAAATGTACAATGCATCTTTCCTGTGCCCCCCTCTATTCTGATATGCAAAAATAAAGTCCACTAATAATTAAATGTCAAGAATAAGCATTCTTTCTATTAACGTCAAAGTGAACCATTAGCACAAGGATGAGAACTGATAAATCTATGACATTCATCGCTTCCTGAACATTTTTAAAAAAGCAAATTAATTCAAATTAACTGAGGAATAATAAAACTGTATTGAAAATTGTTTAAGAAAAAATGTCCAAACCATCACTAATACATCAAGATTTGATCTAGTGCAGCTTCTTTGATTTAATTAATTTATTTAGTGTGAGCTTTTTTAATTGAATGAATTTCTGCATAAAGAACAAAATATTCTTTACTTCTATTACATGTTTTACTGTGTTTACTTTATTTAGCATGTCCATATAGTTGGAACATGCCGCCATGTGAAAAAAGTATCACCTCAATAAAGTTTAATTTCTCTCAAACTAATGTGCACATATCTATATCAAATGAAATAATTATGAAAGATGTTTTGATTAATAAAACATAAAAAAAAATAGATAAAAACATGTTCTAAAAAAGTTAGGACATCCCATGAGCCAATGTTACCCCCTTCCTGTAGTTTTCTACCATCTGACATCAGTCCTACTCCTCATTTTGGATGTGAGATGTTAAAGGGTTACTTGCACGTTCAACCCACTCTGAAGACTGAAGACACTCAACCTTCTTCTGAAGAGGATGCTAAATGTTGTCCATAATTTTCTTCACTTTATGAAAAATTATGCTTTGTGAAATCATCCTTAGAGGTTCCAGAAAAGTTCCTAGAACACTTTATTTTATTTTTTTTTTTTATCTACAACCTTTTAGTTGTCATTGTATTTCTTGGTTGAGTTCTGATTCAGCTTTGTTTTATTTTTTTAAGGTCCCATAACCTCTGCTAAATCTCAGAATTCACCGGTTTCTGTTTTGATAAGATTCCCAAGTAATTTTACTCATGGTGAACAGGTCAGCTGTTCTGGTATCCACATCATTCAACTAATCTTTTCCAAAAACATTATTCCTGAGTTCCTGGTCCGTATATTATATGGAACTATTTTATAGTGTTTATTATTTAGAGCATCTTTTAGATTTCTTTCACATTTTTATTGAACAGTTAATACTTTTTTCTCAATAAAATGACACCAATCTAGGTGCGTCAATCTAGTCACTGAAACAAATACATTTTCCCCTATTTGGATAATTAACTTTCTTATTTTCAAATAAACAATTGTAACTTAATAAACTGTTAGATAGAGGATAATCCAAAAAAGGTTTCTCCATCTTCTGTTTTAAACACACTATTGTTAAATTCCTCCTCAGTACTCCTTCCATTTGTTCACTTTAAAAGCGTTCTGCTCTGAGGTAAAATGTAAAGAAAAATCCTGGATGGTGAGAAATCCAAGAAAGATCACAAACCGCATTATCCCTGCATGATGCAGGAGCACACCAAGGCGAATGTTTTAGGCAAACCTGTTTTCAAATGCTAATGTGAAATGTTTCAGTGAGATTACAGCCATTTTTTTATTAGATTAATTGTTTTATGATGCAATTCATTCATCAAAAACTGTATTTTTTACCCTCATGTTTTGCAAGGATGCAACAAATATATCATGTTGTGCTGTGGTCATTTTTCCCCCTTTTCCCGTTCAATCTATATACAGCAATCCCAATGCAATCCTCTGATATTAAAAATGAATGCAGCCCCTCAGGTCTGTATTCATGAGTGTTGCGGTCTGACCTTTAAATGTGACTTTTGTTCCAGTTTGTTTCCCACCATCATGGATGAGACCCCACAGCAACTCGCTGCCTTTGTGAGGGGTGCCAACGTGACATTTCACAGCATCGCTGCCATGTTTCCCATGCAGGGAGTGTGAGGTCACTCCACATGCCAGAGGAAAAACTGGGGCAAAATCCCTGTCTGGAAGAAAAGGATGTCCAGCAACAATCCTGACTCTGTACAGAGAATGCAATGAAGAGTAGCTCATATCCTTTTTACTGCAGACATACTGGGACCTTTGGCTATCCGCACGGACATAATTGGATCTGAGTTTCAAACATCCATATTGCAACCAGCTGAAGCCCTTTTCAGAAAAAATCAAATTACGTTAGAGGAAGAACTTGCAGGATAAAAATGGCCTCAGGCACCATGTTTATTCAGCTTGTTGTTGCCAAAGATAATGCAGAAGATACTAAAGTCATTGCATATTAAGCCAACAGTCTTTTTTCTGAAGGAGCAGTCTCACCTGGTCTCAAAGACTCAAATTCAACCACCGCTGTGGAGCATAATGCTGCTAATGGCCACCATTTTTCAGCTGCTTCTCATTAATTAAAGGGGACCTGTGTGAGAAAGGCAGCCAAAGATAAGTTGGCTTGTGAAAAATGAGCTAGAAGTGGTGAAGAAGGGTGAACATCTAAGAGAAGAAAAAGAGAAAAATGTTTTTCAGCTCTACATGGATGCTGCTGTGAGATCAGTTTTCATGTTTTGCATCTTTAGAGACCCACAGACTTTAAAATCCACCTTTCTATGCACTATATAGGGTTAGGATTTTTTGGCATTATGACCGCAGAACAGTGGACAGGTGTAGGATTGTAATAATGTTTTAATTTTTTCATGTAGCCCACAGCATAGCCGGAGGCACTGTTGGTAATTAGAATACAATGCCGCTTCAGGCATAAAAGGAAACCTTGAAACCTTGAGATGTGAAGCGACTGGCCTTGCAAGAGAGTAAAAAAAAAAAAGGACAGAGAAAAAAATAACTGCAAAGGATAAAAGAGAGGAAAATTCAGAGGAAGAAAATGGAGGAGGAGGATGAAAAAGGGGTGACGCCAACTGGGAGCTAAAAGGAAGCTTTTTATAAGATAAATTCTCCTCTAGGTCCACCAATTATTATTACTTTTAAGTATGAAATAATTTAAAGGAAATTAAAGCAGAATCTAATTAGTCTTTAGAAGCAGTAGTGGTTTGCAAAAGCATTTATAAACAGTTAAAGATTTTATGTGCCAGGCCCACAACATGTAGACCATATTTGTAAACTGATATGCTGCTTTCAAATGCATCTAAAAAAAATGAAGAAATGTGTATTTCTTCAATAGTTTGTAGACCCAACCCTGCCTGCAAGTACAGCTGCAAATCCTTTGGGTGCATTTCTCTACTTATTTGGGAACTTATTTATGCATTTCTCAAACTGGATGGAGAGCATATGGGAACAGTAACTTTCAAGGAATGCCACAGATTCTCAATTGGATCTAGGTCTGGACTTTGAATGGATTATAACAGCTCAAACTGTACGATGGCATCGCAGGGTTTAAGAGTTCACAGCTCACAATGCATTTTCTCACACTGTGCGGCCCGACGCTCTGATACGATCTACTTGCTCAAACTGCACGTCCAAAAACCACATGTTGGAGTGAGCACCGAGAGATGGCGCTGGTCAGACTTGTCAATCTGGAAGAAGAACTACTCCCTTGTTTGCATATCCGCAGTGCTCAAGGTTCTTGTAAATCGGCTCATAGCTCTGCTTCAAAAGCAGGATTTGCCCGCGAATACCTAATGAGGGCAGACTGAATTTCAAACGTCCCGACCTTCTGATTCCTGATCAGAAGGTCGGGACTGGAGACCTAGAGAATCGGTCCGAAATGGGCAAAAATAGTACTGTGTAAGCCTGGCTTATGTCTCCTACAGCTTCTGATAGGATTGTTGTGGATTTAACTACATTAACCTTGAAACAACTTTTATCAGGTTCCCTATCACCACCAAAGAACAACATACCTGCAGCGTGATGCTGCCACCACCATGCTTTAAGATGTGAATCATGCATTCAAGGCAAAGCGAAATGTTAGCTTTTATGAGGTTTGCAACAAGGCTAAAAAGAACAGTTTTGGTCTCATTTAAACAAATGCTTTCTGTGTTGCCTACAGGGCTTCTGACAAACTGCAAACAGGCATTTCATAGCTTGATATCTTTCCTTCAACAAAGATTTCTTTGTCTTGATCCTAATAATTGTCATATCAGCAGATTCTCTCACCTAAGCTGCTGATCTCTATGCCATATTGTGATTTAATTTCAGACTGAATCCAATGGAATAAACAGATCTGTGAGAATTTAAAGTTAAGTATATTGTTTAATAACCCCACTCTGCTTTAAATGTCTCCACAATTTCTCTCTGAGCCATTTGCTGTGTTTCTTGCTTTTTATGATGCTGTTTTTTTTCTAGGTGCATCATCATGTTCCATGCCCATCCAAGAAAAAAAAAAGAGACCACAAACTATTCAATCACGATAAAATGATTAAATACACCAAGCATCCTACAAAAACAAATATTTACCAATCAGATTAATTTGAGCAACCAAAACACAAGATGAAAAATGAAACTGTTTAGAAGGTAAGGGTGTTTGAAAAATCATGCAAAGTAAAATCTGCCAAACTATTTTTAAAATATAAAAATGCACTTTTAACCATTTTTTGATGCCCAAGGAGAATGTTGTCCTTTAGCTCTGGTTTAGTGCAGACAGTGAGGGGGTGACGAAACCAGTTTTCCGTAAAACAGAGTACAGTGTTTCCTCTAATGCTCAGTATTTCCTGCTGCAAGTAGGATGGTTTAACCTAAAGCATGTACTTCTTGGTCCTGTTCTACAAGATTCATGATCATGCTATTGTTTAGTAAGTCCAAGCATTTCAACAGAGATTCCGATAAGACAAGAGAAAGAAGTTTTATAGGTAAACAGCAATTCTGTAAAATAACGAAAGAATACTATTTGATCAACTTCCATAAAAATGGAGAGAATGCCTCAGATAAAACAATAAAAGGTCAGGCCAAGTTTTCAAATAATCCATACAGAGAAAAAAAAAAATCTTTGAGGAGTTGATAGATTGAAAACCTTTTGTTGAAGTTGGCCCTGATATCTTAATATTTTAGCTTATAATTAATTTTCTTTGGTACAAATTGGGGTTCTGTGGAGCTCTCAGCAGCAGTCAGTAGCTTACCAATAGTAGACTGTACCCTTTTGAAACCATGCTGAGAACGGTCCAAGTTAAAAACAAACCTGTAAATTAGAACTGTAAATTTACAGTCATATTACTGTTTTTATATATTTACTTAATTTTTTTTTTTCTGTTTTTCAAGGCTGCACTTTAAAAAAAGATGAAATTGTCTAGAGAACTGTTCCAAACGAAATTTATTTTTGTTTTACACTTCTGTAAACAAAACGACAGATAAAATCTGTCTAAATAAAAAAAAAAATCTAAAAGAGTACAGTAACCAAGATAACTCTTGTGTGTAAATGGAACACAACTGAACTGGACCGTCCCAGACAAAACCGAATCCCGCTAAATCTAGAACTAGCTCAATAGTAGGGCTCGGTTCTCTGATAACAAGGAGTTCATGAGCAGACTGCGTCATCTCCTATATACACTGACTCATCGAAAGAGCATGGTGCGACCTGGGATTATGCAGATAACAAGGCTCTTATTGCAATTTGGGCAGAGGATGCTATCCAGGCACATAAGTTCCTGAATATTTTGGGCGCAGCTATTTCTGTTTGCACAAATCCCGCCTTGAAAGCTGTAATATAGCGGAACACTATAGGAGGTGATGAACTGCGTTAGTGTGATGCGTAAATGGTCATAAGAACCAAGCTCAGTCCAAACTCGGCATGGATCAGTTTCAGAGGAGTAGTGTAAATTTGTGATTATTTTTCCACAACTTGAAAAAAAAGGGGTCTTTAGTCTAAACACTTCTTCCTGCAACCAATAGTAAAAACCTCCTCATGATACTGCCACCACCATGTTTCACAAAACAGTATGTATATGGTATGTTATGGATTATAAGCATTTCTTTTCAGAAATCTTATCAGAGCTTCTTTTTCCACGTTTTCTGTGTTGTCCACATGGATTATCACAGGCTGCACTGTATAAAGACGTGATAAATAAAATTCATTGTTCTCTTATTGTTCACACAAAAAGTTTGCTCATTTACTTTTAAACAGGATCGCAATCTGTCTGGATATATTGCTTTCTCCTAAGATTATTATATGGACCATTATCTTTTTAGCAGTGCGCTAGGCTTGGGTTGATATTTCATTTTAACTCAGCTGTAAAGTAGCACTGATCACTGACCACCGAGGCTCAACCCTTCTGCAACTTTAATGTGCTTTCTGCTTTAGAAGTGTCCATAAAAAACGCACCCCGAGGCTCTCAGGGCAAGTCGACAGCTGACAGGATCGCTCCTTCCTCTGTTCATTTTTTGCTCAAATTCATCTTTTCAGTATCAAGAGGAAAGAAAATTAAGGGATTGGGGCCATGAACCACAGAAACATTGCAATACAGTAGGCATGTCCATGAGAGGAGGAGAGTTATTAAAAATGCAGGAGCCATTTACACTGTGTGTAAAATTGAGCTGATTAAAAATATATGTATGGTCTGACTTTCTTTGCGCTCTAAAATGAAGCATTGAAAGTGTAAATAAAACCAACACTGCAGTCATGGATACACTGCCAGGAAGGGCAAGAAGGTTAATCGCAACTATGAGGTTTGGAAGGAAAAATTTATTTTTTTCATTACAATGTAGCTTTACTTAATAAGAACGTTACTGGATTTCACTCTAAGCTGTTTTGGGCTAAAGAAAACAGAGGACTTGATTTTGTGAAACCAAATCCAAGATTCAACCGGGCACAATTCAAAGAAACAAAATACAGTTATAAGAAAGGCACCTATTAGAATTGTTTTCACCTATTTTTGATTGTACTGAAAAATATCTTTAAAATAGCGTTTTTATTTGACCCTTTATGAGTCAAACATGGTTTGATGAGCAGGCAGACACCTCAGTAGTTAAGCCCCGATGCACCTAAAAGCCTGCAGCAAATTCTCCCAAATCTACTTAAGGTTGCAAGTTCCCGCGATGTTCTGCAGATATGACTACAAGCGCATCCATGTTAAAGGGATCGGACCTAAAAAAAAAACAGTTGAAGCGTTATTTGAAAGCTCTTTAAATCTCTGCGCTTCCTCTAATTCGCTGACATGGAAATTAGCTAACTTTTAGTCTTCTTTCTGCTAAAACCTCCACACCAAAAAGTGTTATTATGAAACGCACTAAAGGTTCATATTTGCATATAGAACTTTTAATTATCTGAAAAACATTGGATTTTACATTTCTAACCAGCTGGTATTTTCTCATCGCCGATCAACCGATTGACGTGCATCTCTAAAAATTGAGACGGTGACATATCAAAATGGCAGCCATTTAAACTTTGTGGCTTTTCTTCTGCAAAGCTCAATCTTCTGCCACATGCATCAGGGGAATAAATACCATCAGGTACTGGAAACAAATCTCCACCCTGCTTTGTACATGTTTGAACACACGCACACAGATGTGCTGTGTCAAAAACAAACAAGCAGAGTGAAAAGGTCCAGATGGCCCCTGCAGATTGCAATGTGATGATTTCCCAGGTGGAAAGGAGATGTCGTCCATGGGATGTGGTCCACTGTTTAACAACTCAGAAACTGAGATAAAAAAAAGTCTTCTTTGATACAAACACAGACATTCAGTTGTAAATTAGTTTCTGTCAAAGATCTAACAAAGATTTGTGTTTGAGTGGGAAAACGGCATCTTGTGACAATCTAATCATGACTAACTTCCTCCTTTCCTTCTGTAAATAGCCTCAACGAAGCCCTGTGAATCCAATAACAGAACTCACCTAGAGTACATGGATCCTATGAAGCGCTGGGTTTAGATTAGATCTTATTTTCCATCATATTTGACTTCAACAAACCGGTTTGAAGTAGAAATCTGTAAGAACAATTTCATTTACTCTTCACTGAAACTCTGCCATGAGATTCCTATCTGTTTGCCTCACTGATCTTAAAGGATTTTTCAGCTTTTTGTAGGGAAGCTGGTTGTCACACATCAGGTGGTTTTCTTATGACCTCACTGAGGGGCATATAGCAGTGGAACTCTGGTACGGTCACAATTTAGGGGGGGCACATAGGGACATGTCCCCTGCACTTTTTCAAAAGTTTGTTTTGGTCCACTGCATTTGAACTGTTCAAAAACAATGTTACACTACTACTACACTAGTCAACAAGCACTAGGACCCAGCAGAAAGCCAATTTCCCTGAGTTTAGACCGCCCACAAGCTCCTGATTGGCCCTCCATCTTTTCTTGTGCAATTGGTTGTCACCGCTGTCACTCCTAAAAAAGCTCACTTTACAAACACCTGATGTGCCACAGAATTGGGTCTGTGGTTGGATGATCACAGCACTGCTGAAGTCCTACGACCTGCCATGGTTAGAACTTTAGGGTCAAGCCTATCTCTGATTTCTGGTACGCTTTGGATTGTTGAGACATCTTAAACGGTCCAAGGGTTACATTCTTGGAGAAGACGACAGATGGCGAGGGAATCTACTCTTAAGTTGGGCATTTTTTCCTTCTCATTGGGTCAAGTAATCTAGAAGACTTTTATTATCAGATGCATCAATTTCCATTTATCTTTGAATTGGTTTCATGTTCATGCTTGTGTTTGGTTATTAGACTCAAAACCAGGGTGTCTGACAGAGAGACATAAGAGACTTCTTAAAGTCAAAGTGTAAGTTACATTCAAAGAATTGAGTAACACCCCTCCTAAAACCCCTTCACTGGCTCCATAAAGCAGCATTTCCACTTCAAGATCCTCCTCCGCATTATGAAGCTCTCAATACCCTTGTAAAATGTATTTGTTGTATTAAAACGGCCAATAAATCAAATGTATTATTGTTAAATATGATCAACAAAAAAAAGGAAAAAAATGCAATGAATGTGATTTTATAAATCCAAGCTCATAATTGTATAACTAAGTTTTTAATCTACATGGATCGTTGCACCCAAAATTGTCCAGTTGTTCATGAGAAGCATCCATATATTTTGTCAGGAGAGGGGTAGCAGAGATGCAAGAGGAGGTGGAGGCAACAAACAGAAGAACTACTAGAAAACACGCTAAACATAAGAGTTATAATAAAAAAGACTCTCATCTCCCCACTTCTGCAATAAAAATTTCATCCATGCCTGGTCCTAAGAGATGAGGGTGGGGGCACGCTGTCAACCATACCCTCACCTGATGTTGCTATGACGCTCAGATTTAATTTACCCTGTTACAAAATAATCCATACCGCTGTCTCTCAACCAAACATTTAATGATTAAATCTGGATTTAGTTATTCATTTTACGCCCGATTAAAATTACACTCCTTTAACCAACAGCTGTTTCACTCAACTTGCCTTCAACACAATCAGGTCCGAGAAGAAACACTTTAGGCTGCACTATAATAAATAAATATCTAGATAATAAAATACACATATTGCTAATCAAGGTTGATAAATACACATATGAAGACAAAAAAAAAAAGGTTAAATAGGGAAAAATAATTGTCAAAGTGGAAATAATTTGTTTTAAATAAAAAAACTGATGCCACATGTTTTTGATCTAATGCAATATCCTCACCATCTACTATCCTGCAGCTTCTAGATTCATCTCTCATCCAAAACATCTGAAGTAAATTAGTGAATTCACTAAACTGCATTTCATTCCCTCCATAGGCCATGTGATCAATCATCTATTTTATTGAGGCATTTTAGAAAAAAGCTGTAGGATAGTAGCTCTAGACTAGAGCACTAAAATTGGTCAATCCTGTTCTAGATCTCCTGGAAACATCTGTCCTGGTTTTACGCAGGACTCAAAAGAGCCAACAAACAGCTGCTGACGTAGAAATATTCTTTATTGTCTTATTAGTATCATAAATACATTACTAAGAACATTTAACACTTGAAACATTAAATGTGAGATTAAGCTACAGCCATAAAGTATGAATTATGAGGCTTTTTTATACATCATTGCCAGCAGTCTCTATAAGTGAAAAGTGCATTAATGTTTGTCCCCAAAAAGAAAAAAAATGAAGTTTAGGTAGGTTTCCAGTGTCTGACAGTGTAACCCTATAGGTTCACATCACAGTAACTGAACCTAATATAAGGTTGGAGGGAGTTCTGCAAAAAAAAAAGAAAAAGAAAAAAAGAGCACCGTCCTGGTACACTGGCGTCTGGCGCTGTACATCTGGCATTTAAAAAGCCTCAGAGCGAACATGCTGACATTATTGTTTCAAATGCGGCTCTTTCAGCCACCTGGTTTTCGGAGATCTATTGTCAAAGCGATGAATAGGACTAAAAGCAGCATTTATATTTATCCTGCAACCAAATGTCAGCGACTCAAATGGCAAAAGTGTTTGAATAAATCAAGGAATTAAGTCTTTTTCTTTTAGGCTCTTTCACGTGGATCTGCTGAAGAAAATCACCTGTTGCAAAAACTCATGAGCACTTTGTAGTTTCAGATGTCAGAGGGATTGCTTTCCAGTCAATGAGTCGATGCAATCACTTGGTTTATGCTTAGAAAACTGAACCAATCTGACTGTATTATCTGTTTAAATTGTCTCTGTGAAGCGCCTTGAGATGACATGTGTTTTGAATTGGCGCTTTATAAATAAGCTGAATTGAATCGACCAAAGTCATAATAACAAACATCACATCGACCTTTAAACAGAAGCTTGGTGTGATGTTCAGCCTTTCAAGGAGATCTGAGTCCTTGAGGCAAAAGCTCATTCTGCTTGAAAAGTTAAGCATGGCTGCAGGAGTTCAATGATTTTCTCTGCTTCCTCCCCCCTTCAGACAAAATCTTCCTCCTTCTATAAGACTACAGATGAGTTCTGTTTTTCTACAACATGAACTAATTTAATCAACACTGGTTTTTAAAGCGAAATGCTGTAAAACATATAAAATACAGATTTAAATGCTTTAAGAATACAAAGACTACAGGGGATTTACTTTATATTTACAGCATTAATAAAAAATAAAGAAAAGGTCATCATTTCTGAACCTATCAATCATAAACCTAACAAGCAATTACTTTTTCACACTATTTTTTTTATTCAAAATAAAAAAAAAATATCTAAAAACTCTTAAATGAAGCAAGAAACCTGAAGAGTGTTACTTATAAGACCTGTTCAATACGTTTTAAAGACTGGCAGGTAAACCATTGGATTAAATTAATTGTCATCAAGTCTTTATCCCCATATTTAGTATAAACGAAGCATCATTAAATTTGTCGTTTCAAAAATCACAATTTTTTTCAGGTACAGGACTCCCATGAGTCATTTTTAAAGGTATTACAGAAGATATTTTTTAGAAAGGTCAGGGTTTAAATATGGAACCTGGAAGCAAAACAGAATAAAAGGAGGACATAGATGGAGGGACAGATAAATTGGTGACAGACTGAATCGATTAATGGATGGACAGATGCATGGAGGGAAGAATAGATGTGGAAATAGACTGCTGGATGGATAAAGGCTTTAAAGAATACACTCACCGGCCACTTTGTTAGGTACCCCATGCTAGTAACGGGTTGGACCCCCTTTTGCCTTCAGAACTGCCTCAATTCTTTGTGGCATAGATTCAACAAGGTGCTGGAAGCATTCCTCAGGGAGTTTGGTCCATATTGACATGATGGCATCACACAGTTGCCGCAGATTTGTCGGCTGCACATCCATGATGCGAATCTCCCGTTGCACCACATCCCAAAGATGCTCTATTGGATTGAGATCTGGTGACTGTGGAGGCCATTTGAGTACAGTGAACTCATTGTCATGTTCAAGAAACCAGTCTGAGATGATTCCAGCTTTATGACATGGCGCATTATCCTGCTGAAAGTAGCCATCAGAAGTTGGGTACATTGTGGTCATAAAGGGATGGACATGGTCAGCAACAATACTCAGGTAGGCTGTGGCGTTGCAACAATGCTCAATTGGTACCAAGGGGCCCAAAGAGTGCCAAGAAAATATTCTCCACACCATGACACCACCACCACCAGCCTGAACCGTTGATACAAGGCAGGATGGATCCATGCTTTCATGTTGTAGACGCCAAATTCTGACCCTACCATCCGAATGTCGCAGCAGAAATCGAGACTCATCAGACCAGGCAACGTTTTTCCAATCTTCTATTGTTCAATTTCGATGAGCTTGTGCAAATTGTAGCCTCAGTTTCCTGTTCTTAGCTGAAAGGAGTGGCACCCGGTGTGGTCTTCTGCTGCTGTAGCCCATCTGCCTCAAAGTTCGACGTACTGTGCGTTCAGAGATGCTCTTCTGCCCACCTTGGTTGTAACGGGTGGTTATTTGAGTCACTGTTGCCCTTCTATCAGCTCGAACCAGTCTGGCCATTCTCCTCTGACCTCTGGCATCAACAAGGCATTTTCGCCCACAGAACTGCCGCTCACTGGATGTTTTTTCTTTTTCGGACCATTCTCTGTAAACCCTAGAGATGGTTGTGTGTGAAAATCACAGTAGATCAGCAGTTTCTGAAATACTCAGACCAGCCCTTCTGGCACCAACAATCATGCCACGTTCAAAGTCACTCAAATCACCTTTCTTCCCCATACTGATGCTCGGTTTGAACTGCAGATTGTCTTGACCATGTCTACATGCCTAAATGCACTGAGTTGCCACCATGTGATTGGCTGCTTAGAAATTAAGTGTTAACGAGCAGTTGGACAGGTGTACCTAATAAAGTGGCCGGTGAGTGTAGATATATGCTGGATGGATTACGGAGGGATGGGTGGCGTAACTGGATGGATGTGAATAGATCGATGGGATGATGGATATATGAGTACATGCAGGGATAAACTAAGGTATGTTAATAGATTCATTAACGGAAAACCTAGAAATAATTTACAGAAAATTCCACTGTAAAAGTTTAAAACCAGAATTCAGAAGTAGATTAGCTTCCATAGCAAAAATCAGGAGGGTCCTGCGGAACAAATCATTAAACAGGACATTGGGGATAATAAATGCACCAGACTTATTAATGGCTCATTAAATATTTAGCTGAGTTACAAGAAAAAAGCCTTTTGCAAACAAACCGAGCTGCAGAGTTGAGGTTGTGTCCTTATGAGACATTTTCCTGTGATTTTCTTTGGTCTTATTTCATCCTCCTTTAAAAGTTAATTTATAACGTGTGGCTTGAACCCCTGTTCTGGAAACATCATGAGAAACAACAAAGACAATACCTACTTTGAACAAAAAGTCAAACCAAGGATCTGCTTTTCATATCACTTTATATACATCTTATTTTGGAGACATTTTACACAAAACAGGTTTATAATGTGTTAAGTTACAAAACTGGAGATTAAAAACACAAATGTACAATTAGCTTAGAGACGGTGCATCTTCTGTTCCTCACACAGTGTAACTGCTGTACTTCTGCAGTGTGTATGTTGCTACGGTATCCAGCAGCCATCCACGGGACACGACTGTGGCCTTCCTGGACAGACCTGTTGAGCAGAGAGCAGGTTAACAAAGAAGAGAATCACAGGCGGTGTGTCTTTAAGGGTTCAATTTAACAGAGTATAATCTGAGACGCTTTCCTGCCTCTTTTTCATTAAATAAACATGAAAAGCTGTCTTTGAAAGCTGTTTGTTAGACCACACTGGAGCTCCACTGGGTCCTACATTGTGGTTTAGTGATTAGGTTGCTAAAGATATACCACATCAGGCCCCTGCCTACAAAACCCAGAGAGCTTCAGTTACTCGCAGAGACTAACAACTACTCCATCTTTCATGTAAGACAAGCATGAATATTTCCACACAGTGGTAGATCCCTAATCTATGGTTAACCAAACAAAAGGATGTTAAAAAAAATGTTTGGAGAACAAAAACAAACTGATAATAAAGACCACAATAGCAGGACATGTCAGTGGCAGAGTTGATAAATCTGCACAGATTTCTACAATTTGTCTTAAAATGTCTGCATATTGCACCTAAAATTATTAAACTTCTATTGCAAATAGATTTGTTGACAAAAGCTATTCAGACATTTCAATTTAAATAAATTATCCAAGAACAGTTTAAATCAGTGGCTTTAAAATGAAGTTTGGCATCTGCAAACCTTTAGACACTTCTCTGTTTTCAATTCAAGCTGAAAATGCTTTTATTATTCCCAAAGAGAAATTAAATGTTGCAGTAACTTATATGGTTTTTGCTTTTTCCATCAAGGGGTTTTAGGTTTTAAGTTGGCAGGAAGGGTCTTTGAGAAGGAAAAAAATATCTTTTAAAATCCTTCCAGTTTCACAGAATTCAACATCAGAAGCAAAAAACATCAGCAAATAGAAACTGATCCACAGACTGAGAAAATAAATTTCTCGTAAATAAAGAGTCAGAGTAAAGCTAGCTACTCTAAAATGCAGCCACCTTAAATCTAGAATGTATAGAATATAATTGAACACACCTGACTCCCATAAATACAGCTCTGCAGAGCTAGCAAAGTAGCTTAGGCCCTTGATAAAGGTCTGTAGGGCAATGGACACATCTTGAAGTTGTCAGAATATGTCACATACATATTCTGAACAGAACGGCCTGTTTATAATGAAGCAAGGTGGTGACGGAGTGATGCTCTGAGCTGTAGCAGTAGCATGCAGAAGGCTGGATGTTATTCAATCAGGTATCATGAAATATTGGTAGAAAATATGAATTTTGTGTGGAGGCTAAAGCTGTGTCATTAGAGCTTCAAACAGGACGATGATCCCAAGCAAACAGATTCAACCAAGACTACGGGTGATTATTGGCATTGGTGTTGCAATTTGATACATATCACGATACTTTGGTCAAAATCCAATATTATTGAATTATTAGAATAATTTTCCCTGATATGAAATTGTAAAACTGTGTAATGTATACTTAAAAAAGCAAGTGGTGGATATGTTCACCAAAATGATCATTTAAGGCCCCGTCACACATTGACGATTTAAACAGTGTACGCCTGACGTATGGAAAATCTTTCTTAAATGCTGGCATAAGTTGGATAAGTTATGGGTACATTTTGTATAAGTCATGAGCACGGTGAAGCAAGCTGAAGCACGCTGGCACACGTCGACATACGGCAAGTACGTCAGGAAATTTTGAGCGCGCTCAAAACTCTCCGACATATGCCAGCGTATGCTCATTCAGTACGTGGGGCATAAGTTACAGGTCAGTTATCTGATCGTTGACGTATGTTTAGTGTAAGTTACTCATAAGTTGTGGTGTCTAGTTTATCTAAAACCTCTGAGTACCTTGTGCATAACTAACGCGTAACTTATCAAGAATTTATCTCCAACGCATATCAATGTATTTGACCTGTTTCAGGCGACCGATGAACGAGTTTCTAACTTACAGCTACTGTATAATGGCGTATTGGCAGCATTTTTGCTAATTAAGGGGCTTCACAGGTGGAAACCATCAGTTCTTCTCCAGACTTCATCGACATCATAGGGTGAGCGAGAAGGTGAGTGTGATGGATCCTCCCTGCGTTCACGCCCACGTCCAACAAATTCCTGGCAGACATGACGCTGAAGCAACTTCTTTCCTTCTTTCAAATTTTATTTATTCTTTTTTTTCTTTGGCAGGCAGTAAAGAGCAGCTAGGTTAATATTGCGATCAAATAAATCTATTTATGCAAGCCGAGCGCCTCGTCGCACATCGCTACCCCCGTCAGGACACATCATTTCATGGACGTTACTCTGCCGTGCGTTATGCATAAGTTAGGCTGTTGTTGGACACACGATTTGGACTCGTCATGAATACTATATGTATGCACCCAAAATTGAAAAACATACATAGAAAGTTCAGTGTATGCCAGCGCTTTAGGAGATTCTGGGATGTCATATGCTGGCTAAATCAGCAAGGTGTGACGGGGCCCTTAGTTATTTTGGTATCCATGTTGTTTGGGGTTTGAGTCAGGTCCCGTCTTCCACTGTGACTTCCTCAGCTACAGATATGGCGCTGTGCCGCACAGCAAAAGGGCTGCATAGCGCCATCTGCCAAAATAGCCCATTTAAGATTGATATTATATCAGGTAAAAGAAAATCACAATACAATGCCAAAAAGATTTTTTCCCCACACCCCTACCCAAGACTTTGGAATTTGAACAGTTGAACATTTATTGTTGTGTTTATATTGACTGCAGAACACAGAACCAAGAGTATAAATGTAACCCGTTGAATTTGACTCAGAGGGACTGCCTTGAGACGCTGACGAATTTACAGAGGAGGTTAAGAAAGCAGCAGGTGCTCCGAGTACAAAAGTTTCTTATCAACATGAGGTTGAATACATCTCAAATGTTTGATCTTTGAACTCATGTTTGAGCTCTTTTTTATGATTTGTAATCAGTTCAGATAATTGTGCAAATTAGTTTTTGCAAAATCTCCTTTGTTGGCTGGTGAACTAAATGAAATTGCATCATAATATGACTGGGAACTCAATAATTATACTAATGGTAAACTTAACAAATCAACATGACATCATATTGTGATAAACCAGGTGATATAGAACAAGCTGGAATTGATCAGGGGTGTCAAAGCGGTTTGCTGGGATTATAATCCATGACCTACTTGTGAGGCAGCAACGTTACCAAATGTCCGACTGTGCTTCCCCTGTTCAAAACTATATAAGCAAAATCTGACGGTAAAATATGACTAGCATTTTAACGTTTGAGCAGATAGAATCATAGAACCTTAATTCATAAATTGTTTTAATCTTCCAAACATGAATGTAGATTAAATGGATCGGACCAAGTTAATGCATTTCACAGCCACATATCTTTGATATAAGGATAAAATCCATTTAAATATTTGATAGTAAATACCTCATAGACACATTGGTATTTAAGGTATTTCAGCCACATCTGTAACATCACTTTTTAACCAATGTTTTCTGGATATTTTCAAATCCAAATAATGATAAACTGGCTGACTTGATGATTTCAATTTGTGGGGAAAGAGGGAATAAGAAGGGAGGATTGAAGAGTCTGTTCAATTACCTGGACTATCAGTGCCAGAGGACATGGTGGAGGGCACACGGCATTAAATATGTAGTAGTGTAAATTAGGATGCTGAGAGGAGGGGTTGCTCTCCTCTCCTCCATTTCAAGCAGTCAGCTTTCTATGTGCTGTGGCTGCCTCTCTCTTAAGTGGCACACTTGTTTTGACATTCCTCTCCCTACAATCTGACATTTTTTCTCAGCCTTCACATTTGCTTTCCTTAAAAGTCGCTCTCCTTCCTCTTTTTCTCATTTCGAATGGCAGCACCTGCCATTTCAGCGTTAGGCCTCTCTACGCTTTATACCTGCAGACTTAATTCCACTCTGCTGGCCATAAAGGTGTAAAGGCATGCACTTTAATGCAGAGGGTGAGGAAGGTGCAGTTACCTGAAAACATTTTTAACGCGTGACGGCGGCCAAAAAAAGAAGGTATATTTTAGATTGTTAGCTCACCAACAGATGTCAGAAACTTAAGCATAAATGTTGCTCCCTGATGCTGAATTTTTATAAGTAATGATTTAACTCAAAACCAGAGGAGATCCCTCCTTGCTGCTTGCCAGCTTTCAGTTACTAAAGTGCTGTTTCTTTATGGAAAGAGGTCAGACATGTCACCAAAATCCTCCACAGTCATTAAGGCAAGACTGGTTAGTTAGTGCTAGCCATTCTCTTACAGGTTACCCTCCAAAAACTATATAGAAATAAGCCAAAACTTCTGAAATTAAGCATATTTACCCTTATTTTAAGTATGTAATTAAGATGGTTTGCCAATGGAATTTGGTGTTTTTACTCTTAAATTACCGTATTAGATAATATGCACTTAAAACAAGACAAAGCAGTTATTTTGTTTTTTCTTATTGTAAACGTATATTGTTTGGTTCCATTAGCAAAGTGTCTCACTGACACACTTTTTTAAGAAAAAAAATTATATTCAAATTTTTTTTGCAGTGTATTATTATATTAGTTATCGCTAGGGTACATCATGGACACCTTTTCTCTTCCTTTGGTGCTTTTGGACAAGGGATTCAGATTTGAGGTGTTCTCCTTAGTGCAAAAGCCTATGAAGATATTTTCTTTCACCCAATTCTTTTTTAAAGGGCTTTTTGTAGATGTTCTTTTATAAAGTTCAATGTAAGGTGTTTATAATTACAGATATTCAATCAAAAGACTCTCCCACCTAAGATGTGGGTCTCTGCAGCTCCTCCAGTGCTACAGTGGACCGCAGCTTCTGGGATTAATGCTTTCTCAGCCTGGTTCATTAGTTCAGGAAGACAGCCGTCTAGTTTATAACGACTTAAAATCATACAATATTGCTTTAAGATCAGGATTATCTTCCACTGCTCCGTAAGACCAACGAGGCATGACTAAGATCGATTACAGCTATTAGAGAGAACTGAACTAAGATGATTGAAATTCTCTTCCTTCAGTAAACCCCTAAGACGTTTTTCTGCTGGAGACCATTTTTATCTCAAGTTCTAGAAGTAGATTATCCTAATCTCTGCTTATTCTACGATTAGCAGAGCGATATTAGCAAAGTTTTAGTATTATGGGCGTGAGGACCCAGGTCGGGTATAAAGCGTGTTTCGTTTGAGGCCTGGTTAATAAGCTAAAGGTGAAAATGTGTTTTTTCTTTGCAGAGAAGACTTACTGCTGTACAAGGAGGACGATGAATTGGCCCTGGGCTGAACGATGATGATCTGGTGGGATTTCTGTGGGAAGAAACGTAAAAAACAGATGTTGATAACAGTGTTAATATTTTAAACATTGCAGTCAGGAAAATTTAGCTAAACAGCTTCTTCTTCTGGCTATTTACTGACTGATCAAGATGAGCACATTTCCCCTACCATGTCGTCATATTCTTTTCTTTCCAATTTTGAATGTCTGGATAAGAGAAACATGCTTCTTTGCCATTCAGCCTCAACATTCAGATTTATTTAAAGTGAGAGTTTGTTAACATTTTCACAGATATAATTTAATTTTCTCTAAGCAGATGTACAAAATGGTGAATGACTAATGCGGTGAATAAATGCTTCTTGATTTGACATCGATTGATTAAACAAAATACTACTATTGTAAATTTACTTTATAAACAGCAAAACATACACTAATGCCAATCACTAATTTAACATAGAAGATATTATGTTTAAGTAAAGAGCAACAACTGGGGAGATAAAGAATGCCTTAACAGAAAAGTAAAATTAAATTTTCTTACAAAAGAGAAGAATAAATTTATAGGCATTTGTTTTAAAGATCCTTCCTGGTCATTAAATGGTAAATCGGTCTGCCAAGGATGAAAGGCTCCCATTTTATTAGCCTAATCGTTCGCCCGAACACGAGGAGCACAAGTCCTCACAAGCTACTACCCAGCAACCTTTAGATGCATTCCTGCTCCATTGACCGGCATTTTTGATCACAAAAACGACTTTTCACCAGGCCTCTGGAGGCCAACGGATGCAACTAAAGGCTGCAGGATAGAAGTGCTTGAGGGCTTGAATTGGTCATCCTTCACTAAGCTAAGAAAGCAAGCTAGAAATCCTAGAAAATAAACAAAAATGCTTCAGTGAAATAGGTTTTACAAGGACAGAAATAAATGAATAAAAACTCCTCTTCCCAAACTAAAATTATAATCTTTAAGGAATAAATGGATAAAAGGTGGATTTATCAAACAAAGTCAAACTGATAGGAGTATTGATGCATGTTTTGAAGCCACGCCATATATCACAGTTTGTCCTAACTTTAGGTTTTGATAAAGAAAACTGGAAATTTATATATGGGTAAATAAAAGCAAAGCAGTACATATTTTAGAGATTAAAAAACACACAATTTTAAAAAGGCAGATCAATCAAACTGTAATCATGTATCAAGGCAGAGAGACTGATCCCCTTACCTGCTTGCCATCAAGAAGAAGTGGATCTTTAACAACTGTAGCTCCGCACAACTCAACCATCCACTGCATGTCATCTTGAGAAACACACAAATATGATTTTTTTTTTTTAAGAATTGCTACATCATATAATGTTTCTATTATTTCGACATTGCAGGAACCAAAATAAACTATAAAAAGAAACTTCTTTTAATTAGAGAGAGATAAAAGGTCACATCATCTGTAAACACCTTCATAACTAGGTTTAGGAAATCCCTTAGTGTAGAATATTACAGCATGATTTATATGGTTCATGGTTAAATGGTGCATAAAATCCAGTTTGGCAGGATTCCATGTTCGTGTGAAGTTTAAGGAAGTCTTCACGTTGCTTATGCTAGCTAGCAGATGTCACCCCATTAGCAAAGCTTCATCAATCCAGAGAGCAGCAGGAGGACGCTGCTGCAGCATTTTAGCAAGCGCTGGAGGAAGGAAACTGAAATAGAAAAGCCCTTTAGTTGGGCTCAAGCAGTGTGACACACTGAGACTTCACCACATGTTGTTGAAAGGTTTTGTGTGCTATCAAGTTTTTTTTTTTCATATGGAAATCCAGCACAAAATAGTACACACCTGTGAAAGAAACTAATATTTGCAATTTTTTTTTTATTTTATTTTTTTACAGAGCAAATATGAAATGAGAGTCATGCTTTTGTGTGGTTTTTATACCCTAAAAAGGTCAGAACAACTTATGTCCTTTATGATTTAACCTCAAGAGAAATACCATGATTGGGGCCAAGAGGAAAAAATACAGCTGAAGGAAAGCTATAAGAAGTCCTGTTTGCAGTTTGCCACCAGTCATGCAGAGGGCGATGTGTGAAGGAAAGTTATCAGCTAAATGGGATCTCTGCTCTACATGCAGAAGAACATGAGTGGAAGAAGATAAAACATCACCCCTTTGGGTTTTTTTTTTTTCAACTGGGACAGAAAAGCTGGTTCATGTTGATAAAAAGGATAGATCCGTATAGACATAGGTCCTAGAAGAAGGCCCGGCAGAGGCAGATGTTCACCTTCTAGCAGGAAACTGAACCTGAACATGCAGCCAAAGCCACTGTGGAATGGTTACCATGTGAGAAAATGGCCCAGTTAAAGTCCAGACCTGATTGAAATAAGAATCTGTGGCAGGACTCGAACAGTGACATTTACAGATGCTGCCAATAAAGTTGGGGCCATTTCACAAAAAATAATCAGCAAAAATGTAGCCCTCTAGATGTTCAAAGCTAGAAGCGGGAAAGCTTAAGAGTTAGAGATAAAGATAGCTAGAAAATTTTTGCCAAATAGGACCTGGATACAAATTATACTCCAAACTTTATAGTTTATAAACGTTTAAGTCCAGATTAACTAATTTTTTCAAACTGGCTTTTAATACTTAGAAGATGCTGATTCATGCTTTTGTTTTTACATTTTTATCTTTCTCTGAAGCACTTTGGTCCTGGTGTTGTGGTAAAGTGCTATACAAATAAACTTTGATTGATTGAATTATAAATGTTTGCTCCCACAAAGTCCTGCATCATGTTTATTTCTAGTTTAAAAATTATGTTCTACTTTGTGCCAGTCTATCATACTGAGTTTTATTAAAATAAATGAGGTATGATGCAATTACATAATAAAAAAATAGAGCAAAAATATCTAATTGTTTTTCATAACTATTGTCTTTGAGCTTTTTGATAAATAAAAAATTAAAGTTACTATTTTCCTTTAAGAGCCTAGCTCTCAAGCAGCTAACAAAGGTCATCACTGTGAAATATGACAACAACTACTGTAACAAAAAAAACACACGCCTCTGATCTGCACTCAGTCTGCCCACATCCTGGATTCACCAACCGTTGTTCAAATCTGCTGCAAAGAAAATAAATGAAAACCTGTTTTCTTTTTTTTTTTTTACTTCACCACTATGTCTCACCCTCAGCGGCACAGGGGGGAAATAAACGAATGATTTTGATGGATTAAGTAATTTTGGTTACGAAGAGAGAAATGAGTGAACGGTTCTTGAAACATAAATCTCTGGAACTACATCTGTGTCACATCTGGAAGTGAGGCTGTGCAGGATGTCAGAAACCAGCATGCAACAAGATAATCAGAAAAGATCGTCTAAGAACTGCGGCGTATGGATGTCTTATCACATTTTCTGACGTCCACTAGTATGTTCACACCTTTCATTGACGAACACAAGCATTTGACAATGATAAGATAGAGAAGATTGAAAGTTGTGATGGATTTACTCCTGGTTGTTCAATCTTATCAAACAAAGATGGATGCTGCTGTGCGGGTTAAACCCTTAAATCGAAGTGACAACCATCTGCAGGAACATAAAACGTCTAAATATGTTTAAATCTCTGCTTAAAGATTTTGATCATTATGTCTAATTAGGAATTACATGCTTCATTTAACTTCTGTTTGAAGAATAGGGATAACAAAGAAGAAAGAAAGCTGATGAAAGAGGGCACTGATTATTTGAAAGTAGTTCTTTCATTTCTAACAGTTCAAATTCCATAACAATTCAGATGCAAATATCCTTTCTTTTTTAACCCACATACTTGAATTCATTGTTTTTAATGGCAGCTTTTTATGCAGTCTTCAATTTAAGTGATGAGAATAAAATCTGGGAGACATACGGCAGGATCAGAGGAAGAACTGAAAAGGATGGATGGATGGATGGATGGATGGATGGATGGATGGATGGATGGATGGATGGATGGATGGATGGATGGATGGATGGATGGATGCTGAATCAAGAGGTTCTGACCTTATTTTCAATCTTAGATTATATAGAAATTGCCAACATACAGAAACAGTGTTTTGACCATTTTAAACTGACATGACTAAATGATGCTGTTTACCTGTGGACATGTCTGTAAAAGGTCCCTTGAGGCAGATCGTGTAGCCCTTCATGAGAAGCTGAAGACAGAAACAAAAAATACAGTTAAAAGTACAATAAAACAGAAATGTCTACAAAAACTGCAGAGCTTCCTATAGTCAGGGACATAAGCAGAGTAATGTTAACCTTCAGACACAGTTCAGCGGCGGCGTGTGAGAGCAGTCCTTACTTCCATTACCATCACAGAGTGGGTTTTTGAACTCTTCGCCTGTGTGAAGGGTTACACCAGCGCAGGGTAAAACACTTCTGAGCTTCCCCTGCAAATTAAAAGCCCAAACCCCTTGTTCAAGGTTTAAAATGACACCTATTTTTACTCATCTCTCCCGCGGTAATGCTGTAAACTCAGGGGTGAGTAAAAGTGCCGCCTTCACTGAGATAGAATCTCAGTGAAAACCACAGGGAGGCGACCAGGAGACCCTAAGGAGCCGCAGTAGTTTATAGGAAAATGGGAATGAAAACTACTCTCAATAAAGCCTCTGCACCCACATTAAAGGCATTATTCACCAAATGTTGAAAAATTAACTATAGAAGGGGAAAGTTTTGTTAATATTGTCAAACTGATTTTTCCATTCATTACACAAAGAGAGCATGGCAGACCAAGAAGGTAACTGAGAGACAATGGAAGCAGGGAACAGGTGGAGGCAGAAAAAAGCCATGAGGGAATGCCTAAAGCAAACATTTGCTATAAACTTCTTAAACCGATTCCAACTGCAGGCTGATGATCACATATTATGTGTGAGATTATCCAAATCCAAGTCATATATCAAGGGAGAATTTGCAGCAAAGGTTAAAAACTGATGCTTTAGGTTTTTTTCCAGTTTTACTTGCTGCATAACAGATTTTACAACCATGCTGCTATTTTGTAGTTTTTTTTTTTTTTTGTGTGTGTAATAGGCCTTTGTCTTTTTATTTTAAATATGTTTCATTTAATCCAAGTATGCTTTTTAAATAGCTTTATAGTCTTTTGAGATACTTGTTTTTCTTTGCTTCAACTGCCTACGGTAATCAAATTCTTTGATTCTTTTTGTTTCCTTCATAGTTCCAGCAGGTCAAGGTTTAACAAAAAATACATTTCCATAAAATCAAACATGACTGTAGTTTTTACTTTTAAAAATGAACATTAGTGGAAGATTGGCCACTTGGAAAACCTAGAACTGACTGTTTGTTAAGGAAAGCTCTGTGTTTACACCTTGAAGCTTTCCTCCCAGATTCTTTCCTGAGAAGAGCTCACTCAGGACAAACTCTTTAAATAACACTTCATAATGTATATGCATTAAATAATCATTCATCAGACAACAGAAATCGTTATATCACTCAGATCAGAGAAGTTACTTGGATGTACAGATGGCAGCGCTTACCAACCAGCTCGCTTCTCGTGAAGTGCCTTTAGTACAACTCCAGTATGCCACATCGTACATGTTTGTCAATGAGCAGACATCCATGGATCCAGCCATATATAAATATTACACTTTGTTTTTAGAACAAGGATACTGCTCTCATCCAGAGGAACTGTCCTAATTGCACAAACTACTTGGGAAAACATTAGTTCTGACACGCAACAGACAGGTATTATTAGGGACTCACGAATCACCAACACCGATAATCCTAACAGTTGTAGCCATCTTGCCATCTTTTGTTGTTTTAAAACTGCCTTCTCCGATATAAAACAAGTCTTCTAAAAAATAAAGAACAAAACCTCTTCTCCATTTGTCCCATCAGCTACTCACAAACTTATGGGCAACAGTTTTAAGTATGCATTGTCTTGGTGTGAGGGCATGGGATCTGCACAGGATGGAAAGGAGTTAAGACAGGTTGTGAGGACAGAAAAGGACACAGGCGATAAGACTGATTGTCCACTGTTATAAGAAATAGTTCAGCTATGATAAATCCAGAAGAAAAAGGCCTAAAAGCATTTGATCTTCTACTTGTGCTCCACTTTTTCTTTTAAGAATTTCTCTTAGTTTTGTCTAATGCCATTGTAATTTTTTTCCCCAAGTGTGCTTTTATTTTTCTATGCCCGTTTTAATTTCTTTCAGCGTATTCTGTCTGCATTCTTAACATTTCATTATGCTTTCATCATGAGAAATATTCTTAAATCTTTAGTCTATCTCTATGCTTCCATTTACCCATTTGTTTTGCCAATCGTACACCTGAATTTCCTGACGGTCAGATAATAAAAGGCATTTTCATTCAGTCGATATCTAATTTTATATTTAGCTGCTCTGCTAAGGTGATTATGCAAAGGTAGTCTCAACATTCTTAATGCGGTTTAAGCCATAAACCAATCAGCAAGCAAAGTGCAGATTTCTGTGCTACTTTATGTGGGCATATTACAAACAAAATGAAAAGACAAAGATTTTTCGTTTTACAGTTATATTCTTCAAACAATGCAGCAGCTGTAAATATTTTTTGTATGGCGGCTGCAGACACCTCATCAGGGAAAATGAAAAGCATGATGCGTCAAAAAACTTTCAAAGTTCCGCCGTTTGATTTGAGTCACTTATATAAGCCTGAATTTACAAGTTAATTCGATCAGGGGAGGTATTTCAAAGGGACGAATGCGATCAACATGACATCCGAGCCATTTCTAATTTTCCCCTTCAGTGGCAGCAGAGCGGGCCCCGCTGACTTTATACACAGAGGAAAAATACAATTAGATTCTTCACAACAGGATGTGAGTGAAGCGGCTGGCGCAACAGGATGAAACAAGGGCTGCTTGTGATGGGAGCATTTGATCGACTTTGGTGCTCAGAAGGTTTTTGTGGTCAAAGAGAGGCACGGCAACAATAGGGAGATCTTTAACAGAAAACACACTGAAGCTTTTAGCCTCTAATGATTGTTGTTGGCATGCTATGAGGCCTGTCAAACACAACTAATAATCTAAGGTTTAAAGAAGGTTCATGATATAATGAAGCGAAGCAGAAAATAATGTTTGGCTTAGAGGTGAAAGAATCGGAGGGCGAGGAGAGTTGATATACGGTGAAAAGGAGAAGGATGGGGTTACTGTAGGTCATGTCTGAATACCCCTCTGTTATTGGCTCATAGCACTACTACAATTTATTGTTGAAGTGCATCTTAATAGGAGTTCAGCACTCTAAGATGGATACGGCTGATAGGAGACTTGAGAGGTATTTATAAGTGTACCATCTCTCTTATTAGTAAAATGACACAAAAGCCTCCCCTGCGTGCCCTCCTCTCATAGAGGAGCTAATAGTTCTTGGCTCTAATCCAGTCTGGGGCTTCAGTTTTTGCCTTGAACCATGAATATATTCAGTCAGATACAATTTACAACATCCTCTAAGCTCTGAAATATGTAATTATGCATCATTAAAATGACAATTAGCTGCTTGTAGGGACGAAAAAAGGTCACAATAAACACTACTAAGGGGGAGGTTTTAATATTTTATTTTAAAATCTTTTTTGTAAGAAAATACTCCCTTGCAGACAGAACGAGCTGTGGTTTACTGTTTATTGGTTTAATATAGGACGGCTGCGAGTAATGTGACTGAGCAAAATATTCTGAAATTATTCTGAAGTGGATTCCTAATTGTGTTTCTTTTCCTTGGTTTATAAAAATTGAAAGAATACCAAACTGGTTTAAATTCTTTTAAATTCAAAGTCTAAAGTTTTACAGAAATGTTAATGAACTTAAGGTTTAAAAGTGCAACAGTGTTTTAAAAAGATAAACAGGGAGGTGGGAGTATGGTCCAGGAACCAGACCAGCTAACCCTCTTCAATCATATTTAACTGGTTTCTTAGTTTTCATTACAATCGGAACATTTCCTAAAGTTCAAAACTCCAGTATTTTTTCCAACCTCCTGTTTTATTTTAATCGTTAGTATAACAGTTAACAAGTATGCAGTAAGGCTGGACAATTAATTGCATTTGTAATATAGTCGCAATTTAACAAAACGCAATTTTCAACTTGCAGAGGCACTGATTTTTAATCAGACTATATTTAACAAGAGTAAGACACTAAATTGCTCCCTACAACGTTTGGTGTGGGTTTGTCACCAAACAGAAAGGTAGAGAGCTTAGCATTTAGCATGCAGATCTATACACAATGGTTACAGTATAGTCCTGTTACAATGGACTCTCAGTAAGCAAGCCTTCTAAAAGCGAAAGATCTATAAGCTTGGGGTTAGTGCAAAGGAAAGTCAAAATAAAATCTCGATTTTGGTTAAAAATAAAAATTTAGATTTTTGGCAAAATCGTTAAGCTCTAGTATACACATAATGTCATCATGAGTAGATGAGCATACTTATTTAATTGCATAGCGACCTCATTGAATATTCTAAATTTTCTATGCACACAAACTGTATTTTAATATGGCAAAAAAAAATCCATTTCCTTTATTTTCACATTTTAGTCACCAAAATGCAGAATACTGTAGGATACCTACATTTATTTGGGATTAATAAAAAGTTATTTTCACTTTCTTTGCATTATCAAATAACTTTCAAGTGATAGTACTTTTTTAATACTATCTGGGGATTGTTCTTCCAAACTGTCAGGGTGGCATTTCACAGACAGCAGCACAGACAGCTCCATCTCCTCTGCTGAGTCCCGTTCTGATAGCAGATATAGTCAATAAGCAACATTTAAACAAATGTTAATTACATTAATCACAATATATTATTTGCCAATATATTATAGAAATCAGTCCCATCTATTTCTATGAGTATATATGTGAGGGGGAAGAAAAAAAAATCGATGTATGATATAAGATATCCTGGTGCATGAGGAAATAAGAAGGGAGCTGAGAAAGCAGCCTTGTGGGACGCCGGTATGGAGAAGGATCATCACAATATGTATACTATATTTATAATAATTTGCTAAATAGGACTGAGTATAATCAATGGTTCTCACACTTACAAATCTATATCTGTGAAGAAGTTTGTTCACTTACACTACCTTTCAAAAGTTTGGGGTCACAGTGAAATGTCCTTATTTTTGAAGGAAAAGCACTGTACTTTTCAATGAAGATAACTTTAAACTAGTCTTAACTTTAAAGAAATACACTTTTTACATTGCTAATGTGGTAAATGACTATTCTAGCTGCAAATGTCTGTTTTTTTGTGCTCTATTTTCTATTCATTTCACAACGTATGGATGTGTGAATAAGTGTGACTTTTCAGGAAAACACAAAATTGTTTGGGTGACCCCAAACTTTTGAACGGTAGTGTAACTGGCACGGAAATCAACATTTTGTTTTTTTCTTTTCTCCATTCTTTTTTCCACTGCAGGAGTTTGTCTCATCCAGACAAAAACCTTGGCTTAACATTAAAAGCCAACTTAGGATGACATGTTGAAGCTGAAATAAGCCGTTTCCCAGACAGTGAGTGCGACATAATCAGCCAATCAGTGCTTCTAGTGACAGTCGGTGAATGTCCCCAGAATTACTTCATGGCTGCTCACTAAAAATCACAGCGGAGTATATGTTGAGTTTGACCTTTTGTGAGATGATTTCAACACTTAAGCTGTGGAGTTGTCATAAATTGTCTTGTTTTTTTGTGATGCAGGGAGCTGGAGCAGCTTGTAGAAATAAAATGCTCCCTTATTGTCCCTCAGTGGGGAAATTTAGGTGAACCAACATCAAACTGACAGGCAGACGGAAGCATGAATTTTTAAACAGTTAAAAACGACAGAAAATGAAACCACGCAGTATTCCTAATGGAGAGCGAGGATTTGATTTGTGGTATAATAAACCAAACAAACTTAAAAAAAAGAACGGTAGGAAAATCTGAAACAGATGAATAAAAAAAAAATAAAAAAAACAGATTTTTTTTTTCTTATATTCAGTAATTTGTGGATAGACACAAAAATTACTTTTGATAAAATAGCTAAAATATATATATTTTCAGTACCTAGTTAAACGGTTTAATTAAGCTAAAGAAAGAAGACAATATACACACTTTTTTCAAATTTTTTCCAGTTTTTTCTGGCCCAACTGGCATAGGTGTCCAAACCATTTGCCTACTGTTATAGATTTTTTAATTTCTTCCCAAGATGTCATGAAATCAAAGTACAGCGGCTTGATTCTGGCTCAGTAATATGGTAATTTTTTTTTAGCCAAGGAAACAAGTGAGAAAAAACTCAATAGATTTTCAAGCTTTTCCAGATTGTGGTAACATGTTTAAAGGTGAAAGCCAATTTATTAGTGAATGCAATATTAATATTTTCAATAACGATTTTAAACATCCAACTTTTATCAAGAGCTTCCCTCTCAGGAGTTTCAAGAAAGAGGCTGGGAAAATGTTTGTGAACTCTGCGTCAAATTTAATTTAAAAAGGGAAATATGAGGTTGATTCAAAGCTTTAATAAATCAGCTTTAATTGGATGTAAATCAAGTCTCATCACAGAGTAAATGATGCATTTTTTGTAGTCTTTATGCTGAATACTTTTGTTTATGGTTTTTCCAAACTTGATCTTTGAAGATATCTTATGATGGATGGACCTCTCAGTAAAACAACCCAGACCTTGAGGTCCTTGACATGTTTGCTTTCAGGTAGAACAGATGGAGTTAAATTAAGAGCCTCGATTAAAAAGAAAAACAGAATTAGAAAGTAAAAAAAAAGTAAATAAAAATGTAGCAAAAAAAAAAACATACAGAGGTGCAAGCCTCACTAGGGGAATTGTTTTACAACACTGGTTACCGTGGTGACAGCCCAGAAAAGAGATAAAGGAGTTTTCTGAAAAAACAACATTGAACCCAGTCACCTTGATGAACTACTGCTTCCTACTGTGGGCCTTATGACAAAATGTTTCGTAGGCTGCCATCAAACATTTACCAAACAAACCCACCAAACAACTGAACTTATTTTTTAAGTTTTAAACTCAATACAACATTTAAAAGATGTGTAAAATAAAGGTGATTTTCAATAACAAAGGAAAACAAAATAATGGAAAATATTCCAAAATTAAAGTATGCAATTACTCACATCACTGTCCTGTGTGGTACGAGCTCTCAAGGGCCCTTGGTGGTTGGGTCCATTCACAACATCGCCTCTCACTTCAAATGAACTCTGTAAACAAGCAAAATTACTTCAAGCTGTGAACATAAACCGGTCTGGAATTTTTTTTTTTAAAGAAGTAAAGCATTTAATCCGTCTGACACAAAATCTAAAAACGGTGAAGAAATTATTCTGTTGTTTTACTTTTCCTGCGGTCAGCCATATCTGTACACATTCAGCCCCCATTCTTCATTTTGGCAGTTTTCATCTTATAAGTTAGAAATTTTTTACCAACAGAACATTTGATACATGAAAATAGTTTCAAATTGATGGGAAAGCTAAACAAAGCCTGGCAGAAAGAATACATAAGTGCATTAAAAAAGTAAAAATAAAAAAAAAAGAAGCTAAATAATTTATGGGCCATCACTGCAAACCCCAACAAGAGATTCATCAAAGAGCAAATTCAACACTTGTACATGGATGGAGCTGAGATGCACTCATTCAAGAGACACAGAGGAAAGCCTACCTCTTCCAACAACTTCTTCTCTTTGAAACATTCAGAAATCCCTGCAGGAAATATGCACCAACACATGCAGTTAATGGAGAAGAAGCAATGTTCATGTAGCCACTTCATTACCACATTTTCCTGACTATAGAGCGCACCTGCATATAAGGCATACCCACGATATGTTTTGAAAAAAAATGAAAATGCACATATATAAGCCGCACCAGGCTATAAGCTGCTGATATCTACTGAACCGTCTCCCACCAAACCTGTAGGGGGAGCTCTACATATAGACCCTGGAGTAGGGATGAGGATGAATGCTAGCTTCTACTGAAAGATGGGGCTTTGTGAGCCCTTTATTTCACCTCGGCAGGAGTTGAGCACAGTTCCTTCATTGGTGAAGCAGCTTTAATGCGGCAAATAAAATGTGTGAATTCAGGACATTTGTCCTCCGTCACGCCTGCTGCTAGCATGCTCCTGTTCTTAATGAAAATGAGCCCCTTATTCTTTCCTTTTTAACTTTGATTTCCTATGGCGGAGTATTAGGGCCAGGCTAGAGATTTTTCTTTTCTTTTATTTCGAGAATAAAGTCATAACATTACGAGAATAAAGTTGTAATACTGCGAGAATTAAGTCATCATACAAAAACCCGTTTCAGAAAGAGAGCTTTGAGCTCCAACCAGCACATTACGGCCGACCAGCTCCACCAATCAGCAACCCGAGTCCACTTTGACATACTGCCCAATCTGATGCTGGTGCTAAAAGATTTCCTTATTTGTCAAACCAGAGCCAAAGTAAAGTATAACTTAACATGATGCTCGACATTTCTCATTTTAGGGAGGAAAGTGCTTCTTGTAAGAGTTGTCATGAAATACAACTCGTTTCTTCTCATTTTTATGGCTATT
>NW_015150955.1:101517-108352 GCF_000732505.1 Cyprinodon variegatus
CTTTACCCTCGTAATGCTGCGACTTTACCCTCGTAATGCTGCGACTTTACCCTCGTAATGCTGCGACTTTACCCTCGTAATGCTGCGACTTTACCCTCGTAATGCTACGACTTTATTCTCAAAATAGAAGAAAAGAGAAAGATCTCTAGCCTGGCCCTTATACTCAGTCATAAGTTACCCCTCTGGCGGTTAAGAAAAATCCACAGAAAAGCCTCACCTCCTTATAAGCGGCATGGTTCAAAGCATGGGAAAACAGTAGCAACTTATAGTCCGGGAAATACCGTAATCTAAAATATTCACTATAATCATTCCCAACAAGTAAAGTCCCACTTACAGAGGAAGCTGACCACCCACTTTCTGCCCGCGATTCCAAGGAAATATTTCAGAGTGCGCTCACATACCAGCTGGTCATCTATTAAAGAGAAACAAACAAGAAATCACACTTCAGATGTGCAAGAGTATACGCATAGAAAACAAAAGTTTGATTGATGCATACATGTATGCATCAACATAACATTAACCTAAAACGCAGTCTTACCTGTGCGCATTATAACGTGGGTGACCTCTGGCGTGACCTGTGGAACGACGTGACCGCCGAGTCTCTTGGCAAACTTTTTCACCATTATCTGGAAACATAAATATCACATGAGATTAAGTCTTCTTCTATATAAAAGAACACCTGAGCTGACTGAAAGCACCAAAAGCCACCTGCTCATTGGGGCCCAATCCAGACGTCACCAGGACAAGTTTAGGTTTAGGTCGGTCTTTCGGAGGACTGTTGTTTTCTTTGTCTTCTTGACCATCTGGCGGTGAATCACGGTTTATGACCGTTTTGGTTGCAGGAGTCGAACTCGGGATCTTTGTGCCTTTTACTGGCAATGCCGCACAAGATGATTCGTTTACAGCTTCAAAGAAAATAAAGAAAAGAAGGAATAATTAGTGGCTAGAAAAAATAAAAAAGCACAAATTTAGTATTAAGAATGCATCTTATAAAATATAGATGCATCTTGGCTCACATCAACAAAGAATATGCCACATCAACTAAATACTGAAATATGCAGACTGAAGTAATAGAGGTATATCTAATGTACAACAAATCATACTGTGTGTTACATAAATAGCCTTACCGCTCTCTGAAACGCTGCCCTGCTTTGCCACTACTTTATCATCTGAGGATCTTGTTTCTGCATCTAAAACATCCTCCCTGCAAAAAAGAAATTTATAAAAATAAACAAAAAAAGGGCACTAACAAACACGATTTATAGCAGGTGAGTAAAAAAACTTGTCTCACAGTTCAGGTACTTTGCTTTTTAAACCTTGCCTTGATACATTTTTCCTTCCTCAGCTAAAAAAGGAATGAGTCAGGTCAGGTTTTTCTCTCCTAGATTTTGGACCCTTGTGCACCGATTGAAATATGTCAAATGACTGATGACACGGCAGTAGGGATTTAATATAACATTCAGGATGCATTGTGTGGGGCAGCAAGGATAATTTATGAAATCAATTATAAAACTACATGTGGCCTTTTATGTGCAATAACATTCTGGCTTTATGGCAAATAAAGCAGAACTGCACACCCAGCACTGACATTCAGCTGCAAGGATGCAGATTATATTATTTTGCTGAGATTAAAATCTTTGACTTGTGATCATTTCATTTATAAATTTAACACCTGTTGAACTCATTTGGAGGAAATTTAATGGAGATTTATTACTTGGACAAAAAATGCACAAAGCACAAGTTTTCCTTATATCACACACACGTCTATCGTTCTATAGAGCCAGACATAACTCTGATCAGAAGAGTCTGTGTAAACGCCAGACATGTTCATATTTTAAAGGAAAAAAACAATAAAAACACCTAGCTGCCCAAAAATGTATTTAAAAAAACAATTAAAATATTGGTTTTATATTAAGAAAAAAAAGCAAAGTCGAGCAACAAGGAAACTTGGAGTTAAAGCCAAGTTGGGTTGTTTGTGACGAAGGTCCTCAGAATGAAACAAACTCCTTGCTGTTGTTTTTATAGTTTGTGTCATCAATAAGTACAAAACATCTAACCACCATCCATTACTCATGTAAATAGCTAAACAAACAAAAAAAAATAACTAAAAAGTCTTTCTTTAATGTCTAAGAGCATTGGAATATAGCTGCAAACTGATTCTACACTAAATTTTTTATTTCCCTTCTAAACATCATGAATACTAGCCTAGAATGACTATTTTAAAGCCAGATGACGTGAGAAAACATAGACTAAGAACCTGGTTTTGCTGGTTTGGAAAAGATTCCACAAATAAAAGTTTTGACAGTTGCATTACTGGCGAGCAGTTACACCTGCATCAGGGACAACATGTCTGGTAATGTGTAAAAAGCTGAGGCAAACTCAACCACATAGCTTGCTAATGAATGGTTACATAATGACACAACTGATCTAAGAAATGGGAGCCCTGGTATTTTCAAATATAATTTACAGCAATGACTGGTCAGAATGGGACCAAAACTACATCTATATTAATAAAGGAGCAATTTCAGTGTTATAAATGCATTTTTCAATTCAGTATAAGAAACAAGGTTTCACTCAGAGCGCTTTTATTTTTCTGTGTGTGGTGGCGGTTTGTCCAAGCTGATGTCCTCTGACAGCATTTCTTCACACTTCCTTTTCCTCATTAGATACAGTTTCATATAAATATTTGTTCGATGCACTAAAATTAACCCTGAAGACTTTTCCATTTCCACTTTCTGTTGGTGGTTACTATTGTTTGCAACGATTCCCATTTTTGGAAACCCCAACAAAACATCTTTGCTCTTTGATGGCTTCCCTTAAAACTTTTAAAATTAAAGAAATTCTAATAAAACATAAAAAACCCTAAATTGATTGATGGCAAGCAACTAAAATAGACATTTTACAAACCAACTCCCTTTGTAAATTACCTTAATGCTTATCTTGTTGAAGCCTCTAACAGGCACCAGATTACATAGAAAATGGTTGACCCTGCTGCTTCATCAAGGAAGCTACATCATTTTTATTTGATTAACGATTTCCCTAAAATCAGACCCGAATAATGATTGCAATTTCAAATCAGACCTTGACAGAGACAGAACATTGAATGTAATAACACCTCCTCTTAGTAATCACTGATAAGCTGTGCTATGATTAAAATTGGGAAGAAACTGACAATGTCTTGCCTGAAAGACCTCAGAAGAATGAAAACTAGCAGCAAGCCTGCTTTTAAATTCCCCGCATAAAAATTAAAAACCCCAAAAGAAGTGCCAACTTTTTTCTAATTTCCCCGCTGCACTCCTAGGATTTGTGACTCCAATTTCAAATCTTCAGAACAAAGCCCTTTCCTGCCATCTTTTCAATCTCCCTCTGGCTGGTATTTAGAAGCTGGAGGGACGCACTCAGACGGCAAAGATAAATTATTTTAGCAACGCAAGTTCCCGTCTAAGTGCTTTAAATGACATCAGAGGCTGCCGGTAATCCCTTTTTTTAATCTCACAGTATAAGCAGAATCAGAGTTCATTAGTGAGACAAACAGTCTGTCCTTTAACGATACAAGGAAACACTAACTTCTTCATTCAGATGCAACATCCACACCAATTAAGAGCCGCATGCTTCAGTTATTGTACCGCTCATTAATGCTACACCATGATACATTTACATTTGACATCTGTTAGCAATAATATAATTATCTGAGAATAAAAAAAGCACTGTGCATATCTAATCTACTTAAATATGACTATAAATTAAAAAGCTGCATATTGACATTAAGCCTCCATGAAGGCAGATGTCTGTTTAGCAGAGCAATCAATCAAACTGACAAATGCCTGTCTGCTCTTATTTCTCACAGAAGTGTTACTTGTCTTGTAGATATTTTGGAAATCATATACTTTCCTTTTGCTGAAGGGATTCAAGCTTATAATGCAGAAGAGCTGGAATAATCTAAAGCAATTCTTCAAAAAAAATTAAAAATAAATACTTGAACTGCTTGTTTTTCTGCAACTCCTGTTTTCTTTGAAGACACTCAAGAACAATTTTTCCTCGTGATTTCTGAATACTTATTTTTCTGTTTTAATTGGGGTTTTTGATACCCCCGTTTTTTCTACATATTTGGCATTTAAAGCTCGTTTTAGTCTGTAAGACATTTATCAGAACTAGATTTCAATAAATAGCCCATTTTATCTTTTTTTTTCATTATTCTGCACAACAGAAGACAGAATTGTATGACCTGATCCAATCTTTGAGTTTCATTTATTACAAATCTGATGGACTCTGACAGAAAAGTGGTCCAAAAGTGGCACAAAAATCTGCTTTTTTTATACAGCCATTATAGTCGCCTAGTCCTGCAGAAATCCTGCAGGGGATGGATGAGACTGCAATTATGATTGGCATTAAGAAGTAATAAGTGGGGAACCAGTCTCGTTTTGTTCAATGATTATGAAATAATTTCGTTGAGGCTCCTTTTTTTCATAAAAATGACAAAAACTGAAGCGACAAACGTGGATCTTTGATGACGAACACATGACAAGTCATGAGTTTGAGTTTTTGTCAATGAGACGCGAGTAAATAAAAAATTACCGGGTAGTCAGTCAGACTTTTAAAATGCATCATTGTGCTGTAATCTGTTAAACTAGTTAAGGAGAATCAGCCGTGCTGCTGCATCTAGTTTGGTCATGCAGCCCACCTGGCATGCAGCGCTGCATGTCTGCATGACCACAAATGAATCACGGTAGCAACGGCAGGGGAGAAAATAGCCCAGAATGGTCCTTCCTGCTCTCCCTACTTAATAAACTATGTGGCTGATCATCCTCTTCCAAGCGTATAAAATCCCTTTGTCTAAAGATCAATATTTTATTTATTCCAGCTCACGAGAGGTGATATAAAACATTCTTTAATTTATACCAAAAGGAATCCCTAAGTTATGTCCAAAGAAAGTATTTCAATGCTTTCCGTTTATCTTTGGATAAAGACCCAGGTGAAAAGGTACGTTGATATTTGAATATTTCTCTCATAGTTCTCGTTTCTATCTATTCAAATGTGACGTAAATGTTTCCTTGTATTGTCATTGAAACATTTTAGTTAGAGTCAATCAGTTTAGGTCTGGATTGTCGTGGCACTACAAGGCGATTATGTAGGTTCACTTTGTATTTTTTCATATTAAAACCCTGTGAATTTAAATCTACTTTGACGCCTGAGCAGTGGTAACAGTCTGAATTCTATAAATCAAAGTTTTCTGCCCAACAGCAATAATGAACTGCACGGTAGCATTCTATACCCAGCTATTGTAGTATCTAGGCAAGAGCTGTCAGTCTGATAAAGAATCAGATTCTAATTTGAAATTTTAAAGGTTCACTTTTTTTTGCAACATAAAACTCACAAAAACTAGATTGAAATCTTTTAAAGTTTTAGTCGACTAAAACTATCACATATCGTAATGACTAAAATGCGACTAAGACTAATATTAGTTTTGGCCCTGAAGACTAAGACTAAATCTAAGATAGCTGCCAAAAACAACATTGTGGGAACCAAATTTTTAACTATTCTAAACACCATAAGTCAAACAACAAAGCCGTTCATTATTCAACGGCCTGATGTGAGCATAATTTGGCAAAAATGAAAAACTGCTTATATGAGCATCTGACAGTCAAATCAGTAAAATATACTAATTTGTACCAACCTACATGTAAATGCAGACTTTTTAAAAAAAAACATTTACTTGCAGTTACAGGTTCATTGACAAAAAAAAAGGCACGAGTCCAAAGAAATTGGAGCACAAGACAGACCAAAACTGACTGTTGGACCAGTCAGAAAACAGATCCTCTCAGCTAGCATAGCTTAAAGTTTTGGAAGTAGGATGAGATCATCTTTAAACAGAAAAAAACCCAAAAGCGATTAGCCTGAACAGATAAAGGAAGGCATTCTTTTTAGTCTTCCCATTATGTTTCATGATCGCTTTGGGTGAGAGATGAATAGCAACACTTCAAGCTCCAGGAATGTTTCCTCTGAGACGTCCTTGAAGAACCGGTTAACATTTCAAAATAATCATCCTTTTGTGACGTTATCAGTTGTTCTAATCACTTCCTTCTAAACAATAAAGCCATAATCAGTTGGTACTCTCGGTTTTTTGATCATAACCAAATTGAATTAGCTTTTTTTTTTATATAATAAAAGCAAAAATATCAATGATTTATGTTTTTTTTTTTTACTTTTTATCATGTTTTATCATTTTCATCCATCAATAATTGAAAATATACAAAGAAATACAGCTGCTTTGCTAAAGAAAACACAAACAAGAAGGAAGTAAGAGCCTTTATTTCACAGCACTCACCTGTCTGAAGGCTGGACTGGGTCCTGATCATTCGGGAGGGGTTTGGGAACATCTGGGCCTGTGGATTTGACATAATTAAATTCAGATACTGTGCAACTCAGAGCAAAATCTAAAAATTTATGGCAGCAAAGGGAAATATACCACATTTAAAAGTTCTTTACTTCTTATATTGAATTTAACCATGAATAGACCTTTTGAGTCAGCTAAAAAGGTGTTTTTAATTTTTTATTTCTATATGAATGTCAGTAAAAAGTTCCATTAAAAAGTTATCTTCTTGATTATTTCAGGTTCTATCAGAAAAATAAAATGGTTTACCACTCATTAACCCAAATAATACAAATGGAGAAAACAGTCTCCTGTTTACCCCTGTCTTTACCGCCCTGATCGCTCTCTGAAGGCAGCCCTTCTCTGGCAGGGCTGCCTTCTTTCTCCTGAAGCACCTCTGAGACCAACGCAATCAGCTTCTCCAGCCTCACCAGCTCCTTCTGCATTTCTATCTTTTGCTGCAGG
>NW_015150955.1:108441-134474 GCF_000732505.1 Cyprinodon variegatus
AAGAAAGCATGAGATTTAACTCTAAATATCCTCTTTTTTATTTTAAAAGGGGAGGTAAAGACTGCTGCAGTTATTGTATTCTTTGGTCTCACAGTGTAGATGCATCGATTATGTGCACAGACTAAATGAATAATCTAATGCATGCGTTCTCCTCTTTTAGAAATACTGGATGTTTTGTTTTTTAAACACCCAGGGGCTTAAGAGTGCAACTCCCAAATTAAATATAGTCAACAAATAAAACAGCGAGCAATGGAAGATGGATGAGGTAAGGCAGACAAAATAAAAATCATCCTTTCTGCAACATTTCCTCCTGCATAAATGAAATGCAAATTAGAAAGCAGCTGAGGGTGAACTTTTTCACTGACAAAGGCAGTCTGTCACCCAGGAGCTGATAGGAAGATTTGGTTGAAAATGTAAAGGCTGCCCTCTATGGGATGGGATGTGTCGGTTCTTAACTAAAAGCAGGATGGAAGTATGGCATGCAAGATAAATAATAAATTTAACTCCGTGTTTAGAACTAATGGATTAAAGAACATAATCCGTTTGTGCAGTTCGATGTGTTTTTATCCCAAACTGATGCATGGTCATATCTACCTGTGTAACAGGAACTTCGCTTGAGAATTCAGAGGATTCAATGGAAATGCCTGCATCATTTTCAGGGGCATCACCTGCAAAAAAGAAAAGTTTTAAAGGTTTACAAAAGATTTAGTAGTTAATGATTAGTAAAATCACATACTTTGTGAAGCACTAACCTACTAACAAACTAACAAATAAAATTTCACAAAACACTGAGCAACGTTGGCGTTTCTGTTTTCCTTTTTTAAAGATCTCTGTAAAACTGAAACAAACTCAATTTCATTCTTCTTCACTCAGTCATAACTTCCTCATCATTGTGTGACCTAATAACACTTTAATGAGGTGCTTTTACTAAACGGAAAAAAGTGAGTTTCTTTTTTTTTTACTTTTTCCTAAATTTCCCCTTAATTTTTTTAAATGTAAGGGGAAAAAAAACAAGATTAGAGAACCAAAAGATAGACATAGAGCCCGGCTAGAAAGAGATGAGGTTTTCCAACTGTTGCTCTACTTACATTCAGCTGGTGTGCCGAACAGGTCCACAGACGCCTGACTAGAGTGGACCTGCTCTGGACTCGGGCTGCCAGGAGGACGGCTCAGTGGTTCTGCTCCATCGGTCTCCCCACAGACACCCTCACCTCTGCTAGTTTCACCCATTTCCTCCTGATCTTTGGCCTTGGTTTGGGGCTGATTTGACACTCCAAAGATGTGAGCCAGAGCTGGAAACTCCTCTTTTGAGTCACTGCTTTCTGACTCAGATGAAGAGTCCAGCTTCTGAGTTCTCTTCTTCTTCGGGTTCATCTTGACAGAGGATGGAGTGCTGAGCTCTCCGCTAACACTGGCGTTCAAATCTGCTTTATGGATCTCTAAAATGTCCGGGGTTAAAGAGGCGTCTTGGAATGAAGGATAGTTGGAAACACCATCTCTGATCTCCTTCAGACTACTGGGGACCTGGGAGCTCCTTGGTGCATCACGCTCTACAGCCATGAAGCAGAGGCCAGACTCTATGACCTGAGGGACCACAGACTGAGGGCTGTCTCTGTCCCGCCTTGATACTTTGTTAGGACTGAGACCACTGCTGAAGCTGCTTCTGATTGGACAGTATTCAGCATCATCCTCCTGCACTGAACCCTTGCTATTAGGATCAGAAGCTTCCAGCACGGATTGATCTGTTTTTTTCTGGTCGGGGGAGTCGGAAGGAGGAATCACATCACTGCAAACCAGCTTTCCAGTAACTTTTAAAACCTCGCCGACATTTTCAGATAATTCAGAGCCTGCATCACTGGTCGCTGCATCATCTAAACCACGGCTTCTCTTCACGTTTGGTTCCCCGAGACAGAAGGATTTCCTTTTAGCAGCTTTAAAGGTCCTGAGCAGCTGCTCTGTGTCCAGCTCACTGTCATTCCTGCAATCCTCGGATTGTTCTACTTTACGTTTAGCCTCATTAACACTGATTTCTTGCTGAGAATCACGTTGGTAATTCATCTCCTGCTTCTCGCTGTCAAGCGTCGGACCTACCACAGATGGAACGGATGGGCTTGTAGAGTTTGGAACCACAGAGGGAGGACAGTCAGCAGCCGCTTTAGGAGGAGTTTGGGCTTTGGGAACTTCTGCCTCGGTTTGTCTTAAGGAGGCTCTCCCACTGTTCTCTGCGCTTTCTATCCCTCCGATATCCTCCTCATAGATGCATCCGTTTCTTTTCGCTTCAATTGGTAGGTTTCCACTTTTAGGCAGCACTGCATCCATGGCTTCATCACTGGTATCTTCAGTTAGCTTTTTAGCGCTGCGATTTTCCTGATCCTCCTCCGCAAAAAGCTGAAGTCTTCTGCTTCTTCTGGCGCTGCTCATGACTGGAGTTTTCTGTTCCTCGCTGCTGGGATACGTCTCGATTTGAACTACGACTTTCTCTGATCTTTCATGCGGTTTAGGACTGGTTTCGCTGTTCTGAAATTCTGATAAAACAGCAGATTCAGCCTCTTTAGTTGGTTTCTTTCTGTTTGAATTAGACGTTCTTGCTTTCCTACTGCCGCCTTTCTCCTCTCTACCTTCTGATTTTAAATCAGTTTGCTCTGATGGTTCAACTTGAAGCTGTTGCATATTTTTACGAGTCCTTCTCTTTGGCGGTGATGCTTCTGGTTGATTTTTGTCGCTTTCTGACAAGTTTTTTAACTGTTCAACACTTCCATCAGGCTTTTCTTCTACATCTGGTTTATAAAAGTCCCCGCTGGTTTTATTTTCAACCTGTTTCTCTTCACAGTGGTGTAGGTTGCTATTCTTCGTCAGTTTTGAAACTCTTTTAATGTTTTTTCTTTCTTTAGCCGTTAGCGGCTCTATAACTTTGTTCCCTCTACGTTTGTAGACGGCACCAAAAACCTGTTCTTCGAGGCCTTTGGTGCGATCGTCCTTCTTAGGATTCAGTTCATCGTTCTGCGGCACCAAATCCAGCGTCGATGCAGACGAACAGCTGTCCTCTTCATCCTCATGGGTGGGGGGGTTCTCCAGCTCCAGCTCTTCTTTGGCTGGAACCTTCAGGAGCCATTCTGCGACTTTCTCTAAACTCTTCTTCTTTTTCTGCTCATCAACCTTTTCGGGATCTACTTCCTTTTTTTGTTTCTTCCTAGAGGACTTCCTGACAGGCTGTTGAACAGTTTCCTCCTGAGTAGGTTTCAAACAATCAGAGTTCTCTGGTTTGCTTCTTGACGATGAGGCATTTTTCCCAACATTTTCTGTCTCTAAATGATCTGCAGAGTTGGACGTCTTCCCGTCAGAAGCTGGCAGGATGTCACACAGGCGGCCATCCAGGCCTTCGTTTTCTGCCGTTACAGAAACCGAGTCTTCAAGTCCCATTAGCTGAGCGAATCCGTTCAGAGCTAGAAAAAGCAAGACAGACAGATGCTGAGTGTCGAGGTGACAGCCTCAGGTTTTTAAGCAGCGATGGACTAATGTTAAGAAATTGCTCCAACATTAAGATCAGTAATGTAATTATGGCCAGAACAAAAAGCTTCTTATCACTACAGATATACTGTCTGTGAGATGGGTTAAGAGAATTGATTTAGATTATTTAATGATTAGCTTCAGCCGCATTTATTAAAGCTTGAGTCAATATAACTAAGAGAATTGAGAAGGGAGAATTGAAAACACAAATTTGGGTTTATTTTAGACTCTAATGATTCAGTTTAGGTTTATAACAAAGGTTCAGTGACTTAGTTTGGTTTATTTATGCTAAATCCATATGTTTTTTAATAGTTTCAAAGTAAATAGATTCCCAACCCTTTAATTAAAACAGCGTTCTCAGAAAAATAAAATGTTAAACAAAAAAAAAATGAATCAAGACCAGACAAGGAATCAATCCAGACCCAGCAAAATCTGGGAAATACTTGTTAAATATCCTGGACGGGATTGAACCATATCAGGAAAACAATTACCGTATTTTCTTGACTACAGAGTGCACCTCACTATAAGCCACTGAAAACGTACATATTTAAGCCGCACCAAGCTATAAGACGCTGATATCTACTGAACTGTCTTCAACTAAACCTGTAGGGAGAGCTCTACATGTCACCCTTAGATTAAGGACTAAGAGGAATGCTAGCTCCCGTTAGCTTCTTAGCTTGCAGCAGTAAGAGCTTCAACTGAAAGAACGGGCTTCGTCAGCTCTTTATTTAAGCTCTGCAGGAGTTGAGCCCATTGTCTTTATCGATTCGACAGCTTTAATGACACAAATAAAAGTCAAAATGTGTGAATTTGGGACATTTCTTCTCTGTTGTGCCTGCTGCTAACATGTTCTTGTGCTAAATGAAAATTAGCCCCTTATTCTTTCATTTACAACTTTGACTTTGCCCTCTGGCAATGAGGAAAAGTTTACAGAAAAGATGCATCTTCTTATAAGCCGCATGGCTCAAAGCGTGGGGGGAAAAGCAGCGGCTTATAGGCCAGAAAATACGGTCAATTTTACATCACTAAAAGAATTGCAAGTTATCAATTTACTGACTGTTATTGAACCACACCTTCATTAAACTTTTTTTTCTTTACCACGTAATGGTTTTAACTTTGTTTCAATGAGCTGTGTGAGCCATAAAAGAAGCCTAAACCCATCAGAGAGAGCAAATAAATATTGCAGAGTAAGAATGGATACTGCCGCTTCAACCAAGCCGCACTTTTAAGAAAAGTCTTCAGCTGTTTCAAACCAGTACAACCATTTCTTTTTTTTGGAAAGATAAGCATGGCTGAATGACTGTCAGGCTACTGATATCTCAGGCGATTTAAAATATACAACAGCTTAACAACAGTATGGCTTCGGATTTGATGTGATGCATGAACGTTTTTACCTGCTGCAGTTGAGGAGCATGACTGAGGATGATCATCACAGCCTGTGGTTTCCAAATTGTTCAGATCAGTTCCAAACGTGTTTCCAGATGATAAATTAGCAGCATGTTTACTTGTCCCTCTATCTGTGATACTATAAAGACAGAAAAAGCGTGTATTCGCTGAACACCTAAATGGGAGAATATTAAGGTTTCATTTGTTTGGTTCTTACTTAGCGTTCATCCTTTCCTGTGGCAGTCCAGTAAAGTCTGAAAGTGGGAAAAAAAACATGCTATAGTAAAACAGATTTATTCAAGCATATTATATCAGCTAGAGTTTGTTCATAAGCTCTTACAGTTTGTCCTGGTGTCATGTTCATATGCCTGGATCATGTCTTGCAATCCAGCAACAAGTCTCTGAAACCCAGGGCTTTCCTGCAGGCTCCTAACAAACAAGCAGCAGGTTCTAATAACAAAAAAATCTCTGATTACAGCCGTTAATAGAAGGTTTTCCATGTACTGACCTCTTTGTTATCTTGGATTTACAAACAGGGCAAGTGGCTCTGTTTGGTTTGGAGTTGTCCAAAAGTTTTGTAATACAAAATCTGCCAAAGTAGAAACTTAAGGTTAAGATTGAATTCTAAAAAAAAAAATACACATATAAAAATACAACTTTCTTTTAAATAAAACCTCTAAAATAGTTAAATGCTAAAAGTTCTTACTTGCAAAACTGATGATCACACTTAGTAGAAACGGGTGCAGTCATTAGCTCCAGGCTAAACGGCAAAAAAAACAACAACCAAAAAACAGGAGATATCAGAGAGAGGAACTCCCCCCCCCCTCAATCAGAAATATAATTGTTGCTCTAAAACAAACTCACCAAATTGGACACTGAAGAGTTTCCCACAGGACTGCGATCCCCTTTCTGACATCTTCCGCTTTTGGAGTCGTCATGGTGATTTTAAACGGCTGCAAAATATGAGCCACAAGGGAAAATGCTGCAATGAAGGAAAGAAACAAGCAAGCAACACATTAAACCATAACAAATGTAGCCGTTTGCAGGACAAAGGAGATGTATCGAGGGAAGATATCAAATGAGAGGTCTATTTTATTCTTTTACGCTACACCGATAACAGCCTCTGATCATTTCTCTATTTTTATGGCAATGCCTTTAAAACAATCCTATTGTCTGCTGAATGGTTTAACGATGAACAAACTGTAACAGAAGCAGTAAAGTTATACAACCCATGTGTACTTTGCTCAGGTTGACAGCATATTATTTTCCATTGTGTATGTAAAGGAAATACCCAAGGCAGCAAATTGGACAACTAATACAAGTTGTCATTTTTTCCTATTTTGCTAAACAGCTCTGCATCTAACATATTACTTAAATTAAACAGAAATGAACTATTAAAATAGGACTTATGTATTGATGATAAAAGAATCTGTGAAATAAATTGGCTAAGCTCATCAATCCAACAAAGGAAGCTAAAATTAGCCAAACCTAATTTTCTTTCTGAACATTGAAACAAATATAGACCAATAAATGAGGAGCTTTGATTTTTAGCTCAGCTCTTCTTAACAATCAACCAGAGCACATTGTTAATGATACCATCCACCACTCCAGGCTACCATCTAATCATAAACAACAGACCAAGATACATGAACTCTTAGATACATGCACCAAGGCAAGGCTTTAAATTAAAAACCGACAGAAGGATGATAATTGAAATGAATTGATCTCACATTGGAGAAATTTACTTCTGTATTTAACCCATCCCCTTGGGGAGCAGTGGTCTGCCATTGTGCAGCGCCTGGGGAGCAGTGTGGGGTTAGAGTTCTTGCTCAGGAACCCAGAGTCAGGCTGTGGGGATCAAACCCAGTACTTGCAACCTTCTGAGAGAACAAGCGCACTGCTCTAACCCACTAGGCCAACACTCCCGGATGGATGGATGGATGGATGTTGAAAACACAGACTTATACAAGCTGAATGCTGGTGGATGATCAATGCATCATTTAAACTATTAAACAAGAAGTAAATTTAGACAGGCCTATTTTTCTTTGTCATTTTTTTTTTATTGCACATTTTTTTGTCTAAGACAATGCTTCAACTGAATTCAATACTTTTCCCACACTTTATCGGACACTATGTGGAGACTGACTCCAGATCTGGATGTTCTATGTTTTTTTTTCTTTGTTTGTTATCAAATCTACATTTAAACCACTAACTACTCTAACACTACCATCTGGTTCCATAACTGAGGTACTATCTGGAACAGAAAAGGAGAGGTCGCGACCCCTAGTGGGTCTATAACGGCACTACAGGAATGAAGTTTTCATCTCAAGAGTTTTTATTTTTTTATTTTTAAACACATTAGGATAAATCACAAAGATGTCTTAGCAAACTAAAGAATAAAGGCCTAGTAAAATGCATGCAATCAGAAAATTGCACATGAATTGAGATCAAACACTCCTCTTCACAAACAGCACACCTTGCTCTGTCTCTCCAACAATATATATTACATATTAACAATATATATATATTGTTGTAGTTTCCATAACATATATAATATATTATAGAAACTACAGAAAATAAAACATCCCAAGAAAAATGATTAATAATTCTGGCCATCATAACAGATCTGAGTTAAACACACCAAAGCGTATGTGCTTAAAAAGAAAATGGTGAAGGGAGGAAGACAAAACCTGGTGTTTGCATTTATAAGGAAGAATGAAATATATGTTTAAATTGGGTGACGTCTGCACTCATTTTAAACACATTGATTTAAAGTACTTGGATAGGATGTTATAGGTTTATTATTTTTTTAAACCACTTTTTTTTTTTCTGTGAGTAGAGAAAAAAAACAGTTGATCTGAAGTCAAAGCTAAAAAAAAAAACATTTTAGTTTTGTTCATATTTCATGCAGCGAACCCCCAGTGTTACCAAAGCATCATAACATCACAAATTAATTACCAGAAACCTAAAGTTTTCCATATAAAAATTACCGAATCTGCTAACACGAAAGGTTTGAGCTACACAGTTAGCATTTTTCTAACACAACGACATTACCTCAAACGCTCAATAACAACATATCAGTGTCACTAGTAATAAGGAGAAGAAACAAATGGCGTCACTTTATATTAAAGTTACCTTCTTTTCTGACAGTTTGAAGACCTCAACAACAACCTCTTCTGCTTCAGTTTTCCCGCAATCTCCTCTTCTTCTGCGGTGTTTGACCACAGATTTATTCTAGTGTTATAGTAGCGCCCCCTCTGGTGGAGCGGATGCTAAAATCAACAATATACTACCTTCACATACAGGAGGAAAAATGGGATAGAAAAAAAATACTATTTTGATTTGCAAATTGCAGCAAACATATTTAATTAGCAGTAAAAAAAAAAAAAAAAAAAACAACTATTCAACATAAAATATTTTTTGAGGAAAAATACTTCCACAAAGTTTAGCGATAAAAAAAAAATTAATATATTTTTTTTCTACTATTTTTCAAGGCTGCACTTTTAAAAAGATTAATTTGTCCAGTTTTTTTGTTACACTTGTGTGAAAAAAAGGACAAATAAACCTGTCTAAGTCTAAAATATAATGCAGCAGCAGAAACCTCCAATTTAATTATACAATCTGAAAAGAATTCACTCAGGTCTTCAACCAGGTTCTTTCACTTCTCTTTCAGAATTTAAATGGAACTCCAAACATACCTACAGTGAAAGGCAAAGTTCTGCTGTATCAAAATATGTTTTTGTTGTAAATTTTGATACACATTTAAAGTACTTTTTAAAAACTATTTTGGATATCAAATTACATTCAAGTGAACAAAGGTTTTCAAAGCATGACCAAAGTACAAATACACTGGAAAACCGAATAAAATCCTTGCTCAGCAGCTTCTCCAGATACCTTCTTGTCTCTCTGTTTAATACTCTCAATGCCTTTAACTTGTCAGTTTTTTTGGGGTTTATTTTCATGTAATACTTTTTCCATTTTCAGTTAGTGAACTGAAGCCTTGTGAGATGTTCAAAATCCAAAGATTTTGTTTTTATAACAGCCTAAATTCCACAATGTTATTTGTCTGTGACCAGGTCTGTCACTGGCCTTTATGATGTTGTTTGTTTACAGAAATATAATTTAATAAATCTCAGATGCCTTGACAGAACAGCAGGAATTAAACTAGTATTAATTAATTAGTATTAATTATTGAAATGATAAAGTAGGTATTTTTGCTTTGATTTTATTGACAGAGGGTGAATGGAGCTGAAAATCAGACTATATCAGTAAAAAAAAAAAAAAAAATGTATTCTCTACTCCACTTCACCGTGTAAGTACATCACACACATCCGTAAAATGTATCAAAAGTATATCAAGATCAGTGATTCATTATATAGCTCAGATTTAAAGTTATACATTCAGGATTAGACTTACTTGCATGCACAGAGTGTACAGAGAAGAACATTTCATTTTGTACAGCTTTCAGACAGTAAACAAGCAGCAGCTTAGCAGTGAAATGAACATTTCCATTCCACAAAGTGCAGCAGAGATCAAAAGTAAACAGTGTAGGAGAGACATGGTGCAAAAAGGCATTAATATGGAAGTTAGGAGCCTTTAAGGGCAAATACATATGGTGCAAAGATGCAGTATTTTAAATTTAGTGTTATCAGTGTTACACAGAGTCTGTGACATGATATAGAGTTTTTTCAACAGTTCATTAGTCTGATGGCGGTTGGGGAAAAAGCAGTTTCACAATCTGCTGGACCTGCACTGAATGCTGCGAAGCCTCTTTGTAGAGGGCAGCGCTGGGATGAAATGTCTTTAATGGAGGGAAGAGGGGCCCTGATGATCTTCTCTGCTGTTCTCACTACTTTCTTCCAGTCTGAGGCTCTGCAGCCTTCCACACCACAGTGAGACAGCTGGTCAGAACGCTCTCTATGGTGCTTCTGTAGAAGATCGTGAGGATGTGTGGGGACTATGGAGGCAATAATGCAATGTCAGACAGTTTTGCTGATATAAACTAGTTTAACTAGAGCTTATGCCAAGACAACTCAAAATAAAGTCCAAGTGAAATACACTGACAGAGATAGTATTTATCATGCTCTTGTTTTAAGAATATACTGCTTCTTTATTTGTGAAAGAAATGTGGAAAAATCGTTCTAAAATGAGTTTTAAAATGTACTTGATATAAGAATTACTTCTTTAAAGGTTTATTAACCAATAATTCATTAAGTAGACTCTTCTAGAATGGTATTCTATTAAAAACAATCTTAAAAAGTGTTTAAACTTTTTTTCTCCCCAAAATATATTTATTCAAATTTTAGCAATTTAAACAAACATATTGAACAACATACAGAATATAATCACAGCAATAGTTACGTTACTGTTCAAGTCAAAATAAAATACAGACAACAAATTGCCTCACACAACATTTATTCAAATGGGACTGATCACACTTCATTCTTAGCCTCTTATATTGAGAATTAAATTTGACAGTATATGTCCTTCAATAAATTGTCTTTGGGAACTGCAGTTCACTTGTTCTTTAATCACTTGCACCTTTTTGTTGATATATTCAGAGTCTTAACATAATTAATGAAGGAGTTCCAAATAGATTCAAACAGGTCCTGTTTGTCCTTTAATATATACATTTTTTTTTTCCAGAGGGAGTACAGGTAACATCTGCTGCAGCCATTGGTTTATGCTCGGTCTGTGAGTCTTTTTCCAAAACAAAGATATACATCTCTTCCCATTAAGCAAACTTAAGTTTATAAACACTCGTTAATTTTTATTTTTTTTGTAAATATGTTTTTCAGGGAATAATCCAAACATAAACAACCTTGCCTCAAAAATTGTGTGTTGAAACTTTTACTTGAATAATACCACTATAGCACCGGTAGAGGGCAGCACTTTTTATAATCTTACCAACTGGTAACCGTAGAGGAAGAGGTCTCATTCGCCATAAACAACAACAAGGAAGTGGTTGACGTAGTTTTTTGAGACAGTAGTCATTTTTTAAAACAAAAAATAATGGACATTCTGAAGGAGTAGTGTTTTGGTTTATTTATTTTTTTTACAGTTAACAGTAAGTACGTCTCCTGCTCTTACACCCTGTTAAGTTGAGCCAAAGCTAACTGGAAGGCTAGCCCATCGAGTCATCTCTTCTGCTTTTGTGGTTTTTGTCCAGAGAGTATGGCGTCAACGGTTTTTAATTTGTTGTTTTCTCGTGTTTTCCTATGTCAGGTGAGGAATGGAGGGCTCTAAGTCTGCCAGCACCACCATGCAGGTGAGCTTCGTGTGTCAGCGGTGTAGCCAGCCGCTCAAACTGGACACCTCCTTTAATGTGCTCGACCGAGTCACAATCCAGGAGCTCATCGGTAGGTCCCAGTTTTGTTTTTTGTTATTCTGAGGTAATATATCACCTGTATGATGGAGTAACTGTAGGAGATCTGTTTCCTCAGCCCCGCTGGTTACTGTGACTCCCAGCAGCAAACAGACTGACAGCAGTGGAGGGGAGGCAGCACCAGAGGTTGGTTTCCAGATGCAGGATTTCATCTCAGATATTTTCTATATTTTTGTTCTTTGATTTCCTGTTAAGCACTTTGGTTTGCCATGTATGTTGCTGGTGATTTATAACTTAAATTTAAATGCATTTTTGCAAGAATAGGTTATTATCATATAATACTGAGCTGCGGGATTCCTAGTTTACTAATACAAATAGATAAAAAAGACAAGGTTATGCTTTAATTGCTTGCTAATTGGGTGTAAAGTCAGTAGTGATTGGTTAATGAGGCGTCTTGAAGCGTTTCTACAAATTGCCAAACTATGTTATTGATACCGTCTCAGAATACTGACACCTGCTGGACATTTAAAGACACTACAGGCAGCTTATTTGACAGACTAAACTGAATTGATTTGATGACCTAGTAAAATGATAGAATTTAAGTTACTGTGGGTTATAATGCATTATTTCACATTTATGTTTAAATTGAAAATATCTTTAATATTTTTGATGCAGCCAATATATAATGTAAACATATAACGTGAAAATCTAGGGGAAAATGTGAATGAGGATGCTTGGGGACTAGGTTTTTAAATCATATTTTTAAAACAATAAGTACAGTAAAAACAGTAAATAAACTAAGAGTAAATTTGAAATTAACTTTAATTCAGATAAGTTGAGTGATAAATGGGAGGAAAGGTAAGACACGATGGTCCTATTCCTTTTAGGCTGCTACAAATTTTTTTGATAATTTCAATGATAAACAGATTTATCCGGTTGTCAGATATGTTTTTTAACACAGTTTAGTGTGTCAGTCAGTTAGAAACAACTCCTGTATCGGTCACATGGCTTTCTTGAAACGACACATATGCACAATAGTGTTCTGCTCTACGGGCTCGAGGTACTGTATGCACCGATGCATCAGTGTTGCTGGACCCATCACTACTTATTGATATTAAATGAAACTGAACATTTAAAATATAAGTTGTAATTAAGCTTTTCCGGCATGATTGTTTTAATTCGGAGTTGTTTTCTCAAAGGAGACGTTTGTGGAAAACAAGCAAGATGGAGTGTCCAGAAAGTACATCCCTCCTGCACGGTGAGTTGTTTTTAAATCAGTTGCAGCCTGAATGTAATGAAACCGGTCCCGAAAGATGACAAAGCCGCCAAATCTTTCCATTGCAGGATGATGTCAACGGAGAGCGCCAACAGTTTCACGCTGATTGGGGACGCTTCGGATGGCGGAACCATGGAAAACCTTAGTCGAAGGTTAAAGGTGATAGTTTTAGATGGTCAATTTCCCTGTAACAAAAACAAGTTTTTTTTTTTTTTTTTTTCTGAGAAAGTCATGGCAATATTTTGCTTACTTCCCGCTAAGGTAACCAGTGACCTCTTTGACATCATGTCCGGCCAAACGGATGTGGATCACCCTCTTTGTGAGGAGTGCACCGACACTCTGCTGGATCACCTGGACACCCAACTCAACATCACAGAGAACGAGTGCCAGAACTACAAGTGAGCTGATTTAACCTAACAGGGTATATTTGTGAAGGAGGGTTTGTCCTGTTGCTAAAATGCTGATGGTTATGTTTCCAGGCAGTGTCTGGAGCTTCTCTCCAACCTACAGGTGGAGGAAGAGGAGACTCTGCAGGCAGAACTGCAGCAGCTGAAAAACGAAGAGGAAACTCTGGTCCAGGAGCTGGAGGCTGTGGAGGAGCAGAGGGCTGCTGTGGCCAAGGAACTGGCCCAGAGCAGGATTCAGTCTCAGCAGCTGGACACAGAGGAGCTCCAGTAAGTGGAACCAGCTGTTTTTATTTATTTATTCTTATCAGTACAGGTTTTAGTGGCTTGTTCTGCAGAGGAATCAGCTTCTAACAGCCCTGTCTGCTCTTACCAAAAAGGTACCAAAAAGAGTATAGTGAGTTTAAGCGGCAGCAGCTTGAGCTGGACGATGAGCTGAAGAGCGTCGACAACCAGATGCGTTACTGTCAGATTCAGCTGGATCGACTTAAGAAAACAAATGTTTTCAATGCAACGTTTCATATCTGGTATGTTTAGTTTTTCCTCAGAAAGTGTTTCAAAAACCCAGAAATTGGAGTCTTAAAATAAAGGCCGACCCTTGATCTACTCAGGCACAGCGGCCAGTTTGGTACCATCAACAACTTCCGCCTGGGTCGGCTTCCCAGCGTTCCCGTGGAGTGGAATGAGATCAATGCGGCGTGGGGGCAGACGGTGCTGCTACTGCACGCTCTGGCCAACAAAATGGGGCTGAGATTTCAGAGGTTAGAGCTTAATCTCTTTATTTAATATTAACCCCACATTTTGGTCAAATATAGAAAAAAAACGTGTGTACATTTTTACACAATTAGTGAAAAATTGATTCTTTTCTCTTATATTTCCAGATATCGTCTGGTCCCTTATGGAAACCATTCATACTTGGAGTCACTGACAGACAAATCAAAGGTAAAGCACGAAGCTATTTTCCTACCAACGTTGTCTCTTAATAATCTGAATGGATTAGTCGGTTGCAGGTTTCCCCCATATTTATTTATTTTATTTTTTTCCTAGGAACTCCCGTTATACTGCTCAGGTGGTCTGAGGTTTTTCTGGGACAATAAGTTTGATCACGCCATGGTGGCTTTCCTGGATTGCGTCCAGCAATTCAAAGAAGAGGTGGAAAAGGGAGACACTGGCTTCTGCCTCCCATACAGGTCAGATACAGAGAGAATGTTTTATTTTTGTTGTTAGAGATTATTAATAATACATCCGTGAATGCCTGATGTTTTATGTTGTCGTATACTTTTTTTTTTTAAGATTGAAATCTTAAGTGCATCCACAGGACAGCTTCCAGGGTGGCTAAATCTGAATTGTCTAGCTCCAAAATGTTGTTGTATTCCAAGTTGTATACATTTAAGCTTCGCAGGTCAAAAAAGATATTTTCCAGTGAGATTGTCTCTTTATTTTTGAAGCCTTCAAATAAAGTTTTTTTGTGTTTTGTTTTTTAACTTTCGTTTTCATAATGCTAACAAAGGATGCTCAGAAAATGATAAAAAAAAAAAAATCTAACAATTACAAAAAGTTGAAGACTGGGTTTGGGGAAAATTAAGTTTAAATTGTCAGAATTAACCCTTTTTTTCTACTTGATAAATATCCAAATATTTATGAAACTTATTGTGATTTTCAGATTGATTTGCATGTTTAATGACACGATGCTAGCGGCATCCAAACCTAAATGGGATCAGGAATAAAGATGCTAACAAAAATGTTTAAACAAGTTTTTTTTTTTATCTTTATAAACATTGGAAAACTTTATATATCAGAAACGGCTTAGTCTAAGTTGGACAAGAGATCATCTAATTAGTCTGTTCTTTAATTGATCCTCCTGGTATCATTCTATAAATATAAAATCAATTTCAAGAATATTTAGTCACAAATCTTTTCGTTTTAGGAAAACTTGTACTTGTTTTTTGGAAATCTAGATCCTTAATGTTTCTCTAAGCCTAAACATCATTGAGTTTCTTTGTATTTGTGAATACAAATGTAAAATTATGTTTTACCCCTTTGTTTTTGTCAGGATGGATGTGGAGAAGGGGAAGATTGAGGATACAGGTGGCAGCGGAGGTTCCTACTCCATCAAAACCCAATTCAACTCTGAGGAACAGTGGACCAAGGCGCTCAAGTTTATGCTCACCAACCTGAAGTGGGGGCTGGCATGGGTCACATCACAGTTCTACAACAGATAAACACTTTGGACTCCAATAAGTCATATTGGCTCTGCACGGTCCCTAAGCAATGGGTGGAACGGTTCATGTATGTGGATTTCTGGCTGAAATTGAAGTCTGAGAATTCCCAGGATCAAACTGTTGGTCCACTTTGGAATAATTCCAGATTTACATGCCTTTACAAAAGCCCCTTATGATCGCTTTTTGCTCTGCTAGTAAATACTTTTCATCTTGCATTAGAAGGAGAGTTACACTTCATGAGACTGCTGAGGAGCAAGCTGAAGAGAAAAAGCAGTTCATGACCGTTTTTGTTCACAATGGGAGGCAGTTTGAATCCTGTCATTTCAACCAAAACTGTTGCTGTAGTGGTTACATTCAGCCTAAATACATATTCAGCTAGCACCATCAATGGTGCTCATACGCCTGTATGTTTATCACTCTGCAGCCTAACATTTCTAAAAGATGTAAAGAGAGAAGTCTGTTAATAAAATGTTTACACTGGAAGAAAAAAGCTATTTCCTATAAAATGTTATTGGAGATAGTTGGTCTGAATGTGTTTAATGGAAAACATTTTTCCCCTTCTACTTTAGCTTTTGTCACGTTTCAGATCAAACACATTTTAAACTACTAATTAGATTAAATGCAAGGGTTTAAAAAAAAAGGAATAAATCTAGTTTTTATGGTTTAAATTTTACCAGACAAACCCACATCTGCCGAATGTAGATTTTGTTGATGGTTAAGAATTTCAGGAACTTTCTGAATCTTCTTCTGCTGTTGAACCAAAGCATCATGATTCACAAAATGCTTAAAGGTATTGTGGAGGATTTTCTTTTTCTGGGTGGATCATCAAAGTAACTGGTCCTCCCATTGACGAAATTTTAATTTCAGAAGTTGGTGTGTTTGACTTTCCAATCAGACCTGATTCAGTCGCGCATCAGATGTTTGAAAAGTCAGCTTCTCAGGAGTGACGGCCATTCACACAAGAAAAGACGGTGGGCCAATTAGGAGCTTATGGGGGTCTGAACTCAGGGAAGCCGTCTTCAGTTTGAGCTTGATCCAGGTGCTGGCGTATGTCTGTGTACTGTAGTGTAACATAGTTTTTGGACGGTAAAACCTGGAGGGGACCAAGCTGGATGTTTGAAAAAGTGGAGGGGATTACGTCCATGGGTCCTCCTAATTGTCGATCATTCTGGTGACATGTTTACGTAAGGCCACCCTACGTTCTCTTCCTCCATTTTCACTTACCGGTGGTGAGTCTGACATAGCAGAAACTTTGCAAATCTTCTTTTGGAAAGTAAGCTTGTATGTGCGATGCAGATAGCAACTTTTAAATAGAGCATGCACGAAGAAAAATGGGCTTGTGCATGCTCTCCTACACGTTTAATAGGGGTTTCCTCTCAGGAGCAGGTACAGGGTGCTTTTTCTTTAAAGTGGAGAGGGCTGGTCTTTTAAAAAATTTGCTAAAATCCTCCACTACACCTTTAAGTTTTAGATTTCTTAAACTGATGAAAGCTGTAAAAATTAGAATAAACCTTTAGATAGATCATAGACCAAGTGGTGTAGCTTAATATTTGGGGATTAAGCCACGCCCTCTTTTGCAGCTGATTGCTTCTTTGCAAAACTGGCTTTAGAAGATTAACCTGGATATATACAAAGTATTTCTTAATTTTTTGTGTAATTTTTCCCCATAAAAGAATCTTACATTTTGGTGTCACTTATTTAAAGTTTCTACGATTCTGAGTTCCTCAGGTCAGATGTTTCATGCGGATGAAGCCTCTTAATGAGCACATTCTCCCTATAATGTTGGATACCACAAAGATTTTTTTCATTTTGATTCAGAATTTTTTTTTTTTGGTAAATAGATTTATAAATATAAAGCAACATGCAGCAAATCTGCAATTAATAGAATTTAAGCACATTTGGTTAAATATATCACGCATTTTCAAAGAAATATTGACAAAATTCTTAAGAAAACACAAGGAAATAAAAATCGCTATCAAAAAGGGTGGAAGCTACAACTTTCTTTAAAAAAAACAACACTTTTTTGAATCTGCGATTTACTCTTCCCTTCCTTAAAAATTACTTTCTTTTACAAAAATATTGAATGTGCAGTTTTTTTTTTAGATGGTAAGTGGTATATCACAAAAAACAGATTTGTAAAATGTTAATTGCCGGTACGCCATTAGGACTTGATCTTTGCGCTCAGACACCACCTTCCTATACAAAACAAGACACCATGACTACATGATAACAAATACTTTTTAATGATCTTATTAATTATTTTCAATGAGTTGCAACTCACAACACACACCCAGTCAACCTGCCCCCCCCTTTAAGGTTAGCCACAACATTAGGAGGGGGAAATCTAATGGAAAAATATGTACTTCCTTAAAATAAAAAGCTGACTTCAAGTACAGTTACACAAAATAGATCAAAACTAATCATCCTCTCCATAATCAGCTCTCTTACATTTCAAGTCATGAATTCATCTTCAGTGATTTCAAGTCTGCGTTTAATTCTCAGTCATCAGCTGCTCCTGAACACTCGCAGGAGTTCTTCCAACCTATAGGTTTGTGTTTGAAACCGACTATTAGGGATATGATTGACAGTTTATTAGATTTCAAGCAGTATGGGATGAAACATTATAAATTAACCTTTGTAAACCATCCTGAGTATGACCATGTCATACTTCAAAGCGAGTCAGTTGTGCAAAAGTTTCCAAATGCTCTTTAATTTAGCATGAAGAAAAAAGTCCCTTTGAATAAGCCAAGGTCTATGTTAGTGCATGCATATCTGCAAATCTTTGGGTTCTGATGAGCCCATAGCTGGATGCTTGGCCCTGCAATGTGGACCAGCTGGAGAAAAGTGATGGGCACATTTTAAACCATTGGATCGTTCTCCATTTGTACTTTACTCCCCCTTTTTCCTGTGCTCTGCACACACTTTAGTAATGTCTCCACGTTGCTGTCTTTGTCCCTCAAAGCTTTCCACAACATTCTTCATGCTAACTTGAGTTGGAGGCACTGCTGCTGTAGCAGCTGGAGGTGGAAGGACTGGGCAGCGCCAATGCTGTGTTACTACCCAGGGCTTTACGAATATTGGGCATTAGGAAGGGGTCACTGGCCAACTGCAGCACGTCCACGCGGTCCTCCTTGTGGTAAGCCAGGCAACGGCGAATGAAAGCCTAAAAGGAACCAAATGGGAGAAAAATATCACAATTCCTCTTTTTACCTTTTTAAAAGTAATTTTTTTAGCCTGACCAGCCAGACTGATGTATACCATGTATATACAACGTATACATAACCTATCAGTCTAGCAAAGCATTGGTACAGCTCAGTTTCAAAGGTGGGACTAACAGGGTCAGAACCATCATAACTACGGATGTGACGCAAAAACTCCAAGTGACGCGCTCCATTTTTCTAACTTTGTGGTCCGTGAAACATTTCAAGCTGTCGAAAGAAACTTCAAAGTAAAATTTCTGCTGGCTTTGCCAAAAAAAACAAAACAATCAGGATATAAAGTTTGCACTAAAGTACGTTCCTAATTTTCATAACAACATTGCTCCGTTGCGGTCACCAGCTTTCTGTTATGCTAGCAAAAAAGCACTGCTGCATTATGGGTAATTCTAACGCCAAGAGGCACGCATTGTAAAGTCCAGCCTTCTGCGGTGTGATTGGTCAGACCACATCTGGTCGGCAGTTTACCAGACTGATTTAGGCTCCATGTGATTCAGTCTGGCTGGACAGGCTAAAAACGATTATTCTATATAGTGAGACAGAAGTTCACAGTTAAATTAAGGCTGGAGCTGAAAAATTTTGCCAAAAAAAAAAATAGCAATTATTCTCTACCAATATTACGATTTTATTTTGACTTTCCCTTCCCACCAACAAAAAGTACATACTTATTTTTGCATAAGTGGATTTATCTTTTCCTTTCTACAAACCTACTTTAAACATATTTAAGCATATTAACTCCACTTAGTGTCTTAATCATTACTTAATTGTAATGCAACCAAAATGCATTTTATTAATTTGTAATTATTGCAAATGCAATTAACTGCCCAGCCCTTATTATGGCAGATAGCTTTGCTTGGGCCCAGCTTATAATACAAAAAGTAACAAAAACATGAGGCTGTGGCAAAGACATGGAAAGACTGAACGCGTTCTCAAATGATCACTATGAATTCATGACCGATGTCTCGGCTTTAAATTGAAACAGCAAAAAAAAATAAAATAACAAATGGATGATAATCAAAGGAATACTTCGATTTCTCCATCATCCATGTAAAGCTGGGAAATGGTTTATATTCTATAGTTTTTCTGTATTTTAAACAACAAAATAAAACACTCATGAGTCTCTTCTTATTCCACTAATCTGTGGAAAAGCCCACCAAGTTTACATTTCAAGTTGATGTTTCTGTTGTAGCTGCAATAATTATCTCACTTTGTGTTTAACTGTTGCATTCATGCTTACATAGATTTTCTAAGGCTTCAAACTTTAGAATGGACACAGAGCATATCTACTATAGGAGGAAAATGAGCGAAGGGATTAAAACCAAACATACCTTTGCTTCTGTAGTGACAACCGGTTTGGGGGGAAATTGCACTTCTGTAGCTTTAAGTATGGTATTTTCTTGAAGGATATCCTGCTGGGACTGGTTGTGACCAAACGGCTTAAGATGGAGAAAGGAAGCCAAAAAATAAAAAATCAGCCAAATAAAAGCAGACCTAATAATCTGTGTCACATGATGCAGATATGTACCTTGCGCCCATATAAGATCTGGTAGAAGATGACTCCTACTGACCAAACATCCACCTTATTGGATATCTTCGGGGGATCTTTCCCCACAATAAAGCACTCAGGTGGTAAATACCTGCAAGATTCAATTTCAGACAGAGATACGATAAAGATTCCTCTGCTAAAAACGTTTTACGTTTCTGTAAATGTATTTACCAGTAGGTTCCTGCTCCTTGTGAAGTCAGCTCCATGCCATCTGCAGAACTCTCATCATCCACAATCTTAGACAAACCGAAGTCTGTGATCTTTATCTCACCGCAGGCCGTGCCGTTAACCAACAGAATGTTCCCTGAGAGAGTTTAAAACAACCAAGTGTTTGTCGTCTGAGCAGCATTAAACACAAAACTTAAAGAAAACACCATGAAGTACCAGGCTTGAGGTCGTAGTGGATGATGGGAGGCCGAATCTGGTTGAGATACTTGAGGGCGTTGACCAACTGCATGATGATGGCGCGTCCCTCCTTCTCGGTCATCGATTTATTCTGCTTTAAGTAGAAATCCAGATCGTTCCCTCCACAGTACTCCAGCACTGTGCAGAACCTGCAGAACACAAGCAAATTCTCCCCATTATCTCAGAACAAAACTACCAGTAAGAGCTCTTGATCAAATTTCTCAACCCCAATACACTAATCTGAGGGAATCCCTTTCTGATTTAAAGTGCTCCTCTTTCAAAATAAAAGTTTTGCATTCATATTTAACACAGCCCCTATGCACTATTCCCATTACATCATTGCACAAGCTGAGGTATCAGACCAAACAGTAGTGGTGATTTTCCGTCCCAGTTACTCGGCACTTACGAGTCTCTGTCGATTGAGAAATAGTCATAGAGTTTGACTATTCTAGGATGGTCGAGTTCTTTGTGGATCCTGTATTCTCTACAGGCGTGTCTGCAAATTGTTAAAAGTAATTATAGGTCAAAGGTTTGCAGAGAGTGGAGATCACCAAGAATGTATTTTATGGTTTTTAAATCACCTGTGGTAGTTTTGTTTCTTCTCCTCTCTCCAGTTCTTGTTGAGCTGATGGATTTTGATGGCTACATATCTCTGTTCTGTTAAATCAAAAGCCTGTAAAAGAAAAACCTTACTTATTGTCTTAGAGGAGTAAATTATTCCACAACAGCTATAATGTTACAAATAAAGAATATTAGCCAAATATTACACAGATCTAAAGTTCTCATTTATGTGGTTGGAGAATCCCAAAAGAAATGATAATCAGAAAGATCTCCTGCTTACTTTAAAAACTTCACTGAAGCCTCCTCTTCCTAGTAGACGCAAAAGCAGGTATCGCTCATTCAGCGTCGGGTGGTCTCTAAATCTACCAGAAAGAAATAAAAACAGGATTTGAGTGAACTGATGTTTTAAGATATTGCTTTTTTAAAATAACATAATCTTGAAAATAATGTCAAACTGGGACAATACATACTGAGAGTTGTCCTCATTGTGGATTCTCTTGAGTTCTCTAATGTGCAAATTTCTAACCCTCTCCAGCTGTTCCAGCTCCGTCTGGATCTCCGCTTCTTCCTGCAAAGAACCAGAGTGACCTCTCGTTCTCATTCAGAGATGAAACTCTGAGACAAACTGGAAGAAAGCCACTAATGCCGTGAAGACCGTACCTTTTTTAAACGACCTATTCGAAGTTTAAAAATCTCCTCTTGTTCCCGGTATGCAGCCAGCGACAACCTGGAAGAGACGGTGTGGGAAAAGCTCAGATCGGTATGATAAAAAAAAAAAAAAAACCAAGCAAAAAAAAACAAAAGGTAATTGGTTGAATACACAAAAAAAAAAACATTTACAGTTTTATCAGTGCTAATATTTGTAAAGAAACCTCCACTCAAGTGACACAAGTCATTCACAACCCTCACATTTCTTCACAGTTATAAACATGATAAACAAAAAGAGAGCAAAACATAACTAGGAGGTAAAAAGGAAAGAACAGGTCTGGGCAATTTATTGAGATTTAAAAAAATTTTGATATTTTCAAAAGAGATTTAAGATTGGCCTATTTTTTTTTTTTTATAAAGATGATAAACAATGCATTATAATTTCACTTTAATGTAGACCAGGATGTTTTTGTTTTTTTTTTATTACCTACAATTGTTTAAAAAAAAAAAGATGCCTGAGGAAATCTGGGACAAAGCTTTGATTTTATAATTACTTTATTAGGAGAAAAATATGGTAATGTTTATAATATAATTATATTATATTTATGAAATACTTTAAATATAATAATTCAGGTACAAAATGCTGAGATAAAAGTTTTAGTCCATATCCGTAATTCCTAAGAAAGAAATGCAATACCACATTTCCCACTACGAAGCTTTTTACAAAGATGAGTCAAACTTGGGAGTTTGGAGATTTCAAATGTGCAAAGTAAGCTAATCCGTACCTCTGAAGACTTGGTTAAATAATTGGAGCAAAATGTTGTATTAAAAGTTATTAGGTCCAGGGAAGCCTTTATACAAATTTAAGCCACACTTTTCAGGAATCAGGATTCAGTTTTAACCTTATGGGCACCAACGTTGATATAGTTTCTAAAGTTGACTTTTGATTTTCAATTCCTTTGTTAGCTAGTTTATTTTTGCTTAGTTTGTTTATTTTTTTTTTTAAAGGTTTTAGTTATATTTAAAGTATTTCATATAACACAACATACATATCAGGGGCAAGGTTAAAGAAAAAAGTAATAGAAATAAAACCTCAGCTAAGGACAGACCGCTGCAGGAACAGTACCTGCAATCTGCTTGTTTAATAAGGCACAGAGAAAAAAAGCTAAAACTGCAATTTGAAAACCAGAACTCGTATAAATGAATTATGTCAAAGACACAAATGAAAACTGAGCACATTTGCAAGGTTTAGTTTTTTGTTTAATTTCAGTTAAATTTTTTATTTTCCTTTTTTCGTTAGATTGAGTTAACGCTAATATTAACCTTGTTTAGCACATAGCAGCGTGCTCTGTATCGACCTCATTTAGAATACCAGCTGCCATTTTTGTGCTTACGTCTCATTCTCCTGCCCATTGTTTCTGCTCTTTCGCTTGTTCTGTTCCATGTTGGGTGGAGGCATCTGGACCATTGGAGGTTTCCTCTTTCCCAGCAGCTTCCTCTGCCTTTCAATGTCCTCCCGCTGTGAGTTGATTTGTTCCTGCTGCCTAAAACAGAAAAGAAAAAAAAAAGAAAAAATGAGAACATTTCCCCCTCAAGATAAACCACATTCTATGTACCCATTGACTGACTTGACAAGTTTCTGGAAGGCGTATCCATCAGTCCATTGCTCTGTGAAGGATGCTCCATGGCGCACGGTGGTGAAGTGACCCAAACGCAGACGATCCTGCATGCTTTTGTCCCTGCAAGCCATCTTCTCCCTCTTGGACTGAAGAAAGTCAAGTTTAAGGTGCAAGAACAGAAAATGGTAATGCTCTCTTACTGATTACCGTGTTACAAAGCCGAAGAAAAGGCTGTCAAATAAAAGGATTTTTTGAAAAATGTAAAAATAAGATTTGAATATTAGAAAAATGATTTTGAGCTAACCTGCTCAATCAATAGCTGATGGCTTATCTTCACACATTTGTTCAGTCGCTCCTTGTAACGCTCCAGCATCTTCTGCTGCTCATCCACCTGCCGCCTCAAGTCACAGTTAGACTGCCGAGACACACAGCACACCACAGTGACTCTATAAATCATATTCTCATTAACAGATACAAATACATCCAGTAAATGAGGAGATATGTTGGAGTAAACTGGAACTGATCAGAAGCTGCCCAATGTAGACATTTACAAATGGACGCAACTTGAATTCTTCTTCAAACCTGATACGATCTTTAGGCGTATTTAATGAACGTACCCTCACAAGGTCGTCTATCCTCCCTTCTGTCCTCTCCAGGTCTGTGTTCTTGACCTTCTCTATTGCTTTCAGTTTTAGCAGTGTCAGATCTGACTGCAAAGCAAGTACAGAGAGACATAAGAAGACAGTCAAACTTAAGCTTATACATATAAAATGATAGAGAAAAGAAAGCGATCTGAAGACACATGCTGGTGTTTTTATTTTAAATGTGTCGTATTATCAGCAGTGATTGCATCAGACATAAAGTTTGACTTTAGTTCCTGCATATTATGCATTTTTTACACATACAGTCAGGGTAAAAAGAATTCAAGGAACATATATTGTAAATTCCTAGAAGTATATTACTAGAAACTTAAGAAGTAAACAATGACTCTTTTAGTGGCATAGTAAATAGAAAAAGTTACCTGGACTGCTTTATGTGAGCAGGAAGCTGCAGGGGCTGTCCTAAAGGAGCCGCAAGAAGAGGAGTCGGTGTGGGTGGAGCCAATGGATGAAGGGCTGCCATTCTGAAAACATATTCAACAGACGTGAAATAATTAAAAGAAAGTTTTTGTTTTTTTTTTACAAAACAGACTAAGAAATCTTCCTCTGATCCCTTTTTAAAGGTTGTTGGAAAACTAAGGACACTCATTCAAGACCTGTTAGAAAAAACCATTTTAGATTACAATTAACTTCAAGTTTCCCTTTATTTGATCCAGCCTTCGTAAGAAAACTGCAGCAGTTTTTTTTTGTCTGTCATTCATGCCGATGACAAACTCCGATCTTCCATCTTCAAACAGATGGCAGAATCATGAACCTCCACCCCCGTGTTTGACATCAGCCGTCAAGCGTGGAGACATCAGATGTTTGTGCTGATTAGCTGCATGTTACTCTGTATTATAGCCTACTTTCTCTACTGCATTCTTATTAGAAAAAAAACAAACAAACTAGTAAACCGTCCTCAATCAATGACAGTATATAGCAATAACCTGCTTGGATATTGCTTATGATTTTTTCCAACCGAATCAGGTTAAGCAATTTTTCTTCCTCACCTAAGTTTTGTAATAAAAATGACAAACAACATATTGCTTCCAAAAACCAGCTTTTTTTTATCCCAATCATCCTCTTTGGGAGGTGACCTTAATTTAAAGGACACTAATGTCACTCTGAGCTATTGAAGTTCAAGGAGTGGATTAGTAAAAAAAGAAAAAAAGAAAAGGAAAATCCTAATTTTCAAAAAATCTATATTTGAAAACAAAAACTTCAATAAATTATATGGTTTAATTGCCCAGCCCTATTTGAAAAGTTACTTTTTAATACTTCAACTAATGTAATGTCCAAAAACAAACCTGAATGCAGACAAAGTATTTATTTAATGTCAGTTGTTTTTTTTCATTTATATTAATGATTACCTGAAAATGCAAGCCAAGTCTCATTTATAAATAAAAGAAAACAAGGACGGAAAAGGGAAGAGCAGAGCAGATGAGAGCTATTTAAGATGGATGCCGGTGCTCACCGGAGGATAAGACAGAGAACACTGTGAAGGGGAGCGCAGCAGCAAATGGAGGCCTCGTGCAGGACTGGTGCCAGAGCCACTGCTACCAGCAAACTGGGCATGGGGCAATTTGCAGAAAGGAACCAAATCAAGAAAAGGGGAAGAACAGTTATTCAGAAAATGATTCAGAAAAGAATGTCCCTAAACAGGTTAAGCAACAAGTTGAGATGGTAAAGTTTGAAAGTGAGTTGAAATAAAGATGTCAAAAGAGAAATAAAGGAAAATTTCACAGAACAAAGACGTGGCTTCTACTTACCTCAAAGTAATCACTTAGTTTCTGCCCTTTTCCTTTTCCTACAATAAAAAAGAAAATGGAAAAATAAGAAAAAGGAATAAAAACAACATTATCCTGATAGTTACGATTAAATCTAAGGGTTTTTAGAGATAAGATAAGTAAAGTGGTAAATGTGATTCATTTCAGTTAAATATTTATTTTAAAAATTCATAATAAAATACAACAAAACGTTCAGTTATGGAGCAGGTAGGAATTACCTTGGCCGCTGCCTTCAAAAATTTCACCTTTCCTCTTCTTGCTTCTCCCATTAGCCTTTTTCTCCTGAGTCTGGAAAAAACAGCTTAGAGTCATTTCTATTCCAAGGTTTTTAATCTAAAGAAGCATTACAGAGATTTCTAATGATGAGCTGCCACTTGTGACCAAAACACAAAACTGCAGCACTCAACTATTCATTCTTATAGCTCATACTTGACGAGGTTTTTTTCCCCACCTTGATGTCTGTTTCTTTTGAGTATCTACAAAATCCGTCTTAG
>NW_015150955.1:134809-141708 GCF_000732505.1 Cyprinodon variegatus
TTCAGTATCGATACTTTTTTGAGTTTCGATACTTTTGACAACCCTACTACCATTTCAAACGTAATTTTTTTGTTAAAGATAGAAAAAAAATAAAGCTAAAGTAGAAGAAAAAAGCATTGCTTTAACATAAAGAAGAAATAAATAATGCAAACCAACCTCTGGTTCCTTGTCACTCACAGATCCGGCGCTGCACTGAGACTGGTTTGATGATTCGCTGTTAGCAGAGGTCTGTAACACCCAGAGAAACAACTTATGAGATTAATTGATAGGATCCCGCTTATAAAATCCTCCATTATGGTATGCTATAAATTGGGGGATTCAAAACACATACAGCAGAGGTCTGTGAAGTTTTATAAGCTGATATTCTATATGCTAATGTAATATTTAGCCAGTTTGACCAAATCTTACAGCTACAGATGCTCACAACAGACCTATATGACATTACCTAAAGTACTAAAGATGACAGAGTGATGAAACCACTGATGAAAGAGGACAGTTTGCATATTCAAAAATATGTCCGCCCATTAAACATGCCACTGGATGAGACCTTAAAATAATGAAATGTTGTCTGCGTGTCCTGTGGGTTGCATTAGGGACGAAAACCAGAAAGCTCAAGTTGATGCCGAAGAAGAAACACATGAGGACAGATGTGACAAAGATATCCGCCCAAATATGAAGACACAACTTTGGGTGCATATTTAGGCGGTCAGACCCAGAAATCACAGGTTTACAGGACAGGAACATAACGGTATGTTCACTTTGTACTGAAAAGTCAAGATTTTCCCAGCTTAAATTAAGCTCAACGTGTCAAACATTTACCAAAACCAAACTCAAAAATGTTGCTCAGGTATAAACCTACTGTGGCTAACAACAAATGCTATACATTGTCCTACACTTTAGACACAGTACGACTAGAACTGTGCAAATGATTGCATTTGCAATATAACTGCACAAAGTGCAAGTTTTAAAGCGTAGAAGCACTCAATTTCAGTCACATCACATTTAACCGAAGTAAGACACTATAACTACATTGACACAGCAGATAAATCTGATTGTTTTGCCCTGAAGTGACTCATGTGAGATTCTTTCATGACTGTGTGAACAGGCCGAGTTACATGGAATGTTGCCGTCACCGGTCAACAGAAAGCCATGATTAATTGTTTCGCTCTCTTTCTCCTTACTCTCCTTTTCTACATTGTCTGCTGTATTATCTGGCTACTTCCACTGTTAAACAACTTTAAATCCATTCATAGACTCTGACTTCAAAGGCTGCCCTCTTTTAAGGGCTCTCTGAAACGTCTTCTTATTGTTATTCTGACGCAGCTGTAACTGCTTTACAGCTTTTTTTTTAAGATCTGGGCTTGATGTGTTGTTTAAAGTGATCTTGGCCTACTTCCTGCTATCAAACAGGTTCAATAATACAGATTTCCTGATCGATTATTAGTTGGTATTGTCACCTTGATTACAGCAAGATAAACTGAGCTCAGAGTCCAGCCCAGGAGACGCTGTTTATCAAAGTTCATGTAAGATTTAACAAGTGAGCTGATGGTTTAACAAAGAATCAGGTTAGATTCATGAGTTTTGTTTCATCATTTGAAGAAATTACTTTAAAAGTGAACCTTGTATTAAATTATACTATCTATCTATGATATTAAAACTACTTTTTAAATCTGGAACAGTTTTGTGTAACAATCGAGCAAAAAAGGAGGATAAAAACTATAAGGGTTTAACACCTTTAAAAGCACTTTATACTAACCTTAGCAACACCTACTCCAGTGAATCGAGCCTCAAGAAGCTCCTGTCTGCGTCGATCCAAGCTGAGACTCTGGCTATGAAGTCCTTCCATCATGCCTAGAAAAGACAATATAAGCAAGGAGGAACATTACAACCTAATCAGGTTGGGTTAGTGTCACACGAGAATCAACAAAGGAAAAAAAAAGATAAGACTCTTGTAAGTCTTTACAACCAAATGAAAACCTTGGGGTAAGTTAGATTATCACAGGTAGCTGTCCATGGAAAAACAGATAAACACCAGATATAAAGCAAGTTCGTTTTATTTCTTTATTACTACTTTATTATTTTTTATTGGAAAACTTAGACAAATGAAAAAAAAAATAGTCTTAGAAGGTCTCCTAAAATCTTCTCAAGAATTGCTGTACGTTTTATTTCCTCGTAGCTTTAACTGCATGGAATTCAACAACATACCAGTTTGCTTAACTTTGACATTTCAGTAAAGCGGAAATATCAGGCTGTTATTAGTAGTCATTCATCTTCTTTAACTTACTGTTATACATTTGTGTTGTCTTTTTGTTTTATTATATGCATTTGAGTCTGGTTTGATTGATTGATTGATTGACTTTATTGACCTCACAGTGGAGAATTTTACTCATTACATCAACTCAAACAGTCAAAGAAGAAGAATGAGCCAAAGGAAGAAAAAGATGCATGGGATAAATACAGTATATACAGAGTTGTTTTAAGTTATAGACCCATTTAGCACCTTGATTATTTGTGGTGTATAAAGAAATTGGCTGGTTCATTGATTTATAGGCTTCCTAAATGATATTTTAACTGATGCAGCCCTCCGCTTGATTCTCCCCTCACTTGTAAACAGGACCCCAAGATACTTGAACTCCTCCACTTGAGGCAGGAACCCTGCTGAACTGAAGGGGCCAACCCACCTTTTTTACATCAAGAACCAAAGCCTCAGATTTGGAGGCGCTGATCATCCTGGCTGCTTCGCATTTCGCTGCGAACAGCCAAAGCATATCTCTCTCTACGGCAACCTAATAAAGGGTCACCCCAAACTCTGCACTCTTGGAGTGTGATCCCTCAATAAATAAAAAACACAGTCTGGCACCCATTATGGAAGGGAACCGCCACCCTGGTCTATTAGTCTACGGGCCCCGTCCCTCACAAGAGGTGTTTGAGCCATGACAACCCAGCAGCAACCAGGGACCTGAGGGGCTCTCTTCCACCCCTGAAGCCTTGCCACCATGGGGTTTTTTGACCACCTGGGTGACCAAACAATGTGACAGCTTCCAAGTATATTATTGGAAAGTTGAGTGGAAGGAAAATATGTTAATATATAAACACCATTACATGGTTTGGGCTGCATTTGCTTGTTCCAAGAAACTACTCAAGAAGAGGCAGTAGAAATGTCTTACCTCTGCTGAGAAGAAAAATGGTTGGACTGTTACTCAGTGGTCCAAAGTCCTGGTTTTAGCTCAAAGTAAGCTTTACACATCTCAATTAGGGATCAATGCTATACTCTGCTTGAAGTCAACATGGAAATTTTAGTACACCTCATGTTTTTCTTTGATTAGTGGAGATTTACGAAAGAATTTGATATGATGGCTACATGTCACCAACAAACTCATCTAATGTCACCCTCATGGGGTTTGTAAAGAGGAAGGTGGGAGTCCCCATATTCAACAAGGTAGAGCTGAACGCTACTTTATAGCAACCCAGGCTTCCTTAAAAAGCTGATCGCCTCCATGCTTTGGTGCATGCATGATGCAAGTCATATAAAAGCCATTGGGCAACTGTGGAGACAATGGTTTCCATAGTTTTTGTTTTTTTAAACTTAATAAACTATTAAGTTATATTTTTAATTACTAGGATGCAACAGTATAACATGAATATAGGCAGAGAAAATTGAAAAAAAACCCCAACCCTATGGCTGACTGAAGGTTAGTTTTGTTTTGTTGACATTATACCTTAAAATAAAAACATACTGTAAATTTACATATACATATACATATATATATATATATATATATACATATATATATATATATATAAATTTATAGTATGTTTTTTTTTCTGCTGTATGACTTGATCTGAATAACAGATCAAGATTTCTGTAGAATAAGGGGAAGCAAATACCTATAGTGATGCTAGATTGCCATTTTATCATTTTACTTTCAGAAGCTCAAAACAATTCAAGAGGCCTGTGACTCAACTAACAGGCATTTTAAACATTTAAAAAAAAATAAATACTGTTTTAAATATATTAAATTAACCACTCTTACTAGAAAAAAAAAATACCCAAAGAAGTTAAGATAACAATAGCCGACGTTCATGGCCGCAAACCAGATTGAGATTACCCAACCTGTCCAACACTGACTGTACAAATTATCATTAAAACACCAGAACTTGGTCGTAACAAACAATTATCAGGTTACATAACGACAGAAGATCCTCAACAGATGCATTAAAGGACACGGGTTGTCAAAAAAACAGCAAAGATTGAGATGTTGGTTAGTCAGACTAGCTTAACGAGCTAAGGTTGATATTAGCTAGAACGAAGGTCTCACCTGGAAAACCTTCAGCCGTTTTCACAGCCAGACACGGTCCTATAGGAGATGTGTTCTGCCCATTTCGGGGACAGCAAACTCATCAACAGCTCCCCGGTCCAAGCAACATAAATAACACAATCTGAACTGATATATCCATTTACAATCAAGTCAAATTCAATGAGACGTTTGTTAGCTTAGCCGATGCTAGCTACACAAAGCGATGAAGCTCGTGCGTGCCGGTGTCATCCGGATTGAAGGCCGCGATCCTCGGGTTTTCCTTGTCTCAGCAGGAGCCCCCTGCGTGGGGAGGCCAAGAGCTGTCAGTGCTCTGAATCTTCTGAAACAAGTGTTGTCACATTTCTGCTGTCCTTGATCTAATCCTTTGGTATCACCGAGCATCTAAATTGGAAATAATCGATGTGTTTAAGTCCATCCTTTCTCCCTAATGCCAAAAGATCACAACCTCCTGTATCACCTATAAGCCGCAAAGTAGCTCCAGAGGAAACTATCACTGATGTTTCCCAAGCTACGTGCTGGTTTGATGTAACCTCCACCCCGATTTACAATGCACACAGTGATCACGGCTGAAACTGGGTGGACAATAAACCTTTAAAAGGACCCAGACTTCCTGGGGCCACTGCAAAGCGGCTGTTTTTATTTATTAGGTTGCATCGTCACCTTTACCATTTAATCTCGTTTGTCTTTTTATCAAGCGAGGCATTGTTTAATTTTAATTCTTTTTGCAGAAGTATTATTTTGCGTTTTAAAAGAAATGTCAAACATGGACTAAATTAGGTAATAAAGTAACTTAAGCTCATCTTTCATCAAACATACTCTATGTAGAATTCAGTGGTTTTGGGAACATTGACATATCTATTTTTATCATTGTATTAGAATAGAATAGAATAGAATAGAATAGAATAGAATAGAATAGAATAGAATAGAAGAGAATAGAATAGAAAATCCCTTTATTGTCCGAAAATGGATACATTCTGGTGTTTACAGCAGCAAAAATATTATAGAATTTAAAAAAAAATTTTCACACAAATAAGGATAAAAATGTTTAAAAAAAACATATTAGTGAGAAGATAAAAGATATACAATAAAATACTGTACTGTAAAATGTTTTTACAATATCAAAACGGGGCACCTGGAGAATAAATAACCAATATACAGCTATGGACATTTTTACAGGAAAGGATATTTGAAAATAGCAGCAACATCAGAGATGTTCAAAATAACAGCAGCATGTTATTTAACTGATTAAGATAACAATGATGCAAAATCAGCATGAATGTAACAATTTATTGAGGTTGTTGGGAACAGTGGTGGGTATAGATTCTTACAGCTGCTGGAAGGAAGGATCTGTGATAACGCTCCCTGGTGCATTTAGGGTGCAGCAGTCTGTCACTAAAGGAGCTCTCCAGTTAAGCAACAGCTTCCTGCATGGAGTGGGAGATATTATCCAATGTGAAATAAAATATGTTTAATAGTGTGTAAGGGGTTACACAGTCTTCCAAAGCTGTACAATCTGAACTTTTTCACATTTTATTTTTGATGGGGGGTATACAGTCACAATCTTTATTTAATGTTATTTCGATTCTGTGTGATTAACCTAAACAAATTACCACATCATTGTGAAATGGAAGAAAAAAAAAAGTGTTAAAATCCAAATGTACAAATCACTTAACAGAAACTATTATGAGTGAGAGTTTATGATAGTTTTACTGCTGAGTCACCAAATATACCATTATAACTGTAGGTTATTTGGAGCTCTCTGTCTCGCTATAAACGCCTGGAATGATTTTACCACTAATAAGTTGTTGTTGTTGTTTTTTTTTTTGTGGTACAATGCATTTAGGATTATGCATTGTAACCTATCTGTTTTTTTGTATTTGGAGCATAAAGTTGAGTTTTTTCCTCAAGTTGTTAGTGTAAACTACATGACTTATGACAAACTGCAATTTTCTTATTTTGTTTTTTTTTTAATTACCTGCATGTTTTATTTTACATACTGTACAATACATATGAGGAGATTATTTTTTTGGCATGCACAACTACTAAATACCCTGTCCTTTACTGCTTCTTTGATAAATACTCTTTTTACTTTGCCTTGCATTTTAGATGGCCCACCACTTCTTGGTAAGCTTGCAGTTGGCCCATACTCTATCTTGAAATGACCGGTTTAACAGTGCTCTCTAAGATAGTCAGAAGATGCTGTTTTTTCAATAATATTTCAAAACATCAAAGCCCTTTACAGAAAAAATACTTTTGTACACCTGGACTCTTCTGAGGACAGCTGGATGAGCAAGCATTTCTTTTTTCTTTGCTCTATCTGAGTATAGAACATGAACACCAATGCAAACCAATTAACAAATTTTAATTTGTCGAACATTATCATATTATTTCCCTTTCAGCACCAAGGAGAGCTCATTTTATAGATTACAGCGTGAGGTCCCCAAAAACATAACAATGGTGTGCAGGCATTCCCAAATTCGGTCCTCAAGGCCCCCTGTCCTGCAGGTTTTAGAGGTTTCCTTGTTCCAGCACAGCTGATTTTAATTGAAAGCTGATTAACAGGCTTTTGGTCTACTGCAA
>NW_015150955.1:141724-143506 GCF_000732505.1 Cyprinodon variegatus
TAAACGCCTGGAATGATTTTACCACTAATAATGTTTTTTTTTTTTTTTTGTGGTACAATGCATTTAGGATGCACAGCGTGAGGTCCCCAAAAACATAACAATGGTGTAGAGGACTGCAACATATATGAATATTTCTAAATAAACAAAAAGAGGAAATAAAAAAACAGAAAACAAAGACGGGTTAAAAAACGAACTCAAGGAATAATCCTCAGAATAGAAGCTAAGCATCTCAAGAAGGCTAATAAAGTTTCACAACGGAAGTCGTGTGAATAGGTTATTTCTCATACTGGGAACTGGACGTTAAGTGACAATTATGTCCAAAAACACACACACACACACACAAAAAAAAGACAAAACAACCCACATCCTTGTTAAATATTTCCATCCCTCCATCTTCTCTTGCTTAATCGATCAGGGTCGTCGTGGGGCTGGTGCCTATCTCCAGCAGTCTATAGGCAAACGGTGGGGTACTTCCTGGACAGATCGCAAGTACCTCATAAGGCAAAATAGAGACACACAATCATGCAAACTCATATTCAATTTTGTCATGTTTTATGACAATGGGAGGAAACTGGAGTACCTGGAGAGAACCTATGTATGCAAAGGCCAAGTAGCCAAGGCGCACGATCAGTCAGAGGCATATCTACAGGACCGCACACTGTCACACAGGCATGAGGATAACATGCAATCTCCATGCAGAAAGACCTTGTGCAGGAATCAAACCTAGTGCTTCTTTCTGCAAGGCACAAGTGCTACAAACTGCGTCACCATGCAGCATTATGGCATAATTTTAGTTTGATTTCCCCAATTTTGGACCAAGGATATTTATATCTTAATAACTCAAATGTCTAAACAACAAGGTAGAGCTAAACCTAAAAATCAGTATTTGTGTCGCTACCAGAATATTTACCTAACGGTAACTTTATCAATCTAATGCACTTAGTAGCCAAAGCAAAATCCACCTGCTGTTTCTTACTGAAGTTTGAATGTATATCACTAGAGGTCACTGTTTGATGGAATTACCTTTGCAGAACAGTAACCTTCCCAAGAGGGAATTGGAATAACACATGCTTCCAAATCCAAATAAAGAAATAAGATTTAGTTTGTGTTCCAGTTTTGAACATCGTTGAAAATAACAACTCACTAACACAGGTGTGTTTCAAAATAACTCTGTCCAATAAATGCTTGATTGTTTTGTTGCAATAAAAGCAACCCCCCACCGACACACAGTTGTTAAATAAATCTGAACTATTTATTAGAATTCAGAGTAGCATCTATTTAACCCAAAACATTTCATTGTAAGGGTATTGCTAGTGATGATTTGTAAAGAGCAGGAGTGGATCTACCGGGCTACAGGGAATCAAGGGGGCTGGGTTATTGCCCCTCCCTTGTAAAGCCTTGCCCAGCTGGCCTCTACCTTTATGTTCTTAAACAGTTAGTAAACAGTAATTGTTTGTGTCTCAAAGTTCTCAAAGCCTCTTAAAGCTTTCAAAAATAAACTTTAATTTACAGAAAATATCACCTGTATTAAACTTTAACAGAGAAAGCATTTAGTGATTTAGCTTTTCTTAGCACAGAGATGCCTTCTGCTCTCCAATAAGTAATGGCTGAAATCAGTTCTGTATGGTATCGTATCTCTAGAATTGTCTGATATATTTATTTGCTGTATTTATTTGTTTATTTATTTTGTTAAATATTTGTTTAACTGAGCCAGTATTTAAAGGAAAGGCAAGGAAAGTTTACTTGTATAACACAATTCAGTATGAAGACAATTACAGTCAA